>NW_009929674.1:35855-77350 GCF_000696875.1 Nestor notabilis | reverse complement strand
AGCGCCAGGCGGGCGGCGGGGCGCGGGGAAGCGGGGGCACAGAAGGGCCCGCCCGCCTGCCTGCCTGAGGGGAAGAGTGCCCGAGGGTCATCGGAGATGCGCCGTTCTTCAGACTTTCCCTGTTTTCTTTCCCAAATTCCAGCATTAAAATGAGCTGGTTGAGCCATGCTCCAAAATAGTATGAAGGAAGGTGCTTCCCGGTGTTTCAGAGACTTTAAGGGGAAATGTATCTTCTCTTAGCTAGTTTTCTTAAAATGGTAACACTTAGGCAGGTGCAGAGCTGGTGCCACATGAGGAAAAGCTGAGAGAAACCGGGTTTGGTCAGCCTTGGGAGAAGGTGGCTCCAGGGAGACCTTATCACCATGTTCCAGTGTTTAAAGGGTGGCTACAAACATGGAGACACCCTTTTTACAAGGAGTCACATGGAAAAGATGAGGGGTAATGGGTACAGGTTACTCCTGGGGAGATTCCGAGTGGACACATGAGGAAAGTTTTTCACAATGAGAGCAATGAGCCATTGGACTGATCTCCCCAGGGAAGTGGTGGACTCCCCAACACTGGGCACTTTTAAGATGCAGCTGGACAGGGTGCTGAGGCATCTAGTCTATGTCATGCTTTGCCTAGAAGGGTTGGACCAGATAATCCTTGAGGTCCCATCCAGCCTGGTTCTCTATGATTCTGATAGATGTTTCTCCAAATTTATGAACTCAGTAAGCTTTGTCAACAGTATGTGTCAAAGTATAAGTAATCTCAAAGCTAATAATGTAACGCATATGGAGTTACCTCTGTGAAGCTTCAATTATTGCATTTAATTTTAAAAAACAAATGGAAAACATCAGCTTGAAACAACCCACCAGGTGGTAAGGGGCAGAACGTTAAAATGCTTGGGATCAATTCAGGAGAGGCAAAAAACCCTACACCAAAATGAGTGCTGTGCATGCATAATCACCTGTTTTACCTTGCCCTGCGTTTGTTAGGTTGTACTTGCTGTAGAGTCCTAAACAGTGTGTCTGCATTTCACATGTATGCTTTTTTAATATGTGGAGGCATTATTGCATGTGAATACCTGCAAAGTCGAGGAGGAAAGGGGAACTGAGTTTCCTGAAGTTTAAAGACTAAACCAGGTTTATGAAGAAATTGTATAAAACTACAGCTTCTGTTTTGACTGAAACCAGGAGAAGAGCTGGGAAAAGGGACAGGGGAACAAAATGTTTACAGGGAAAGATATAGACTGTTTGAATTACCAAAAAGAGTAAAACTAACTTACGTGAATTACTGTCTGTAATGCCTTTTTTTTTTTTTTTAAGCTATGCATTCAGCTGCCCGTTATCAAAAGGTTTGATGCTTTAAATGAGAGACTGAAAAGAAACTTCATGTTTTATCAGTTCATGGAATCGCTCTTCTAGTGCTGGAGGGCTTCTGTTTCGGTGGTGGTACACTCTGCAAACATCAAAATCTTAAATCTTGGTAGCTTGTCACATACTGATGGATCTGCCTAAAAATAAGCCAACTTAATGTTGTTTGTTCATCTAATTTTCTCTCTCTCTTCCTTTTTTTTGGTAGGCCTTTTCTGTTGTTTCAAAGCTGCTGTCTCAACGTAAACTTGACCTGCTGGATGAACTTGTATCAGCAGAGGTAAATGCTTTCCATCTCTTACTCTAGCAATTGATTTGTCCGTTATCAAGTAACATACATTCAGCCTGTCATTATCTACCAATACTACCAGTTCAGTTTCATTTGGGAAAAACTGCATAATGCAGAACCGGGCAATTGTTTGTCCTGCAGGGTTTTTTTTTTATGTTTAATTTCAAGGCATGAAATTTAGTTTAAAGTTACTGTATTAAAAAAAGAAGAAAAAATATATTCTTGCCATGGAGGATAAGCACCAATTGCCAAAAAGGTTGCGGGTGTACCAGAAAGGGTTGTAAGGCAGTGGATTCTGGATGGCAGATGGAACTGCATACCTCTGTTGGTGTAGGGAGAGAGCTGACACTTTTGGTCTCTGAACCAGAATTCAGATGAAGAATGGAACTCGTTTGTGCTCATCCCTGCTGCAGTAATCCGTTCCTACTCCCAAGCAGATCATATAGCCCATTACTGATTTCAGCTGGAAGGCCTCAGTGTTGTGTCATGGTCTCAGGGGTGTGGCTGACCTGGCTAGTTAAACATCAGTGCTCTGTGTTCTGTGGTTTTATGAGTTTTAATGGCTCAAGTTGTCTTGGCCTTCCCAGGGCATGGAGGTAGCAGATGCATCAGAGTTAAATGGAGGACATAAATCAGGTCTATGCCTGACTTACTGCTTGATGTCAGCTTGGCCTGCCCTATTGCCACTCATGCCTTTGCAGCAAAAAATTTGGTACTGTTAGTGCATCCCCACTGGATAATCGTACCTCTTCTCTCTGAGCAGAGGTAGCAATAAAATGTGAGTTTATTATAGTTGTTTGGAAAAGCATCTCCTCTTCCTCTGCTCATCTTAAATTCTTCTGGTGATCATGTTAACACTGATCCAGAGACCACATGTACCCAGAGCATGTAGTGGATGAGGCTGTGATACCACACTATGTGATTGTTGCTTTGGCCAGTGAATTTTATGCCTGCACAATGTACTAGAAACCAGTGTCTTTGAGTGAAGATTGCCTCTTGCTTCCATGGAACCTCTGGATTTGTTTGTTATTCAGAAATGGCCATTCTAGTTAGGCTAAAAACTGAGTATGAGTTAAAAATAAATGCACAGCCTCATCCTTCCTTGTGACATGTCCTTCTCATGGTGTTTGAGGTAATGCTCAGTTTGTGCACCACAGTCTTTTTCTAGTTAACGCAGTTGTGTAGGTCTTAGGATGCCCAAATACTTTGGCTGGGAATGTGCTATGGAACTTAAGTCTCAGAGCAATGATTTTTCAGTGTTTTCGGATTTGCAAGTGTTTAAACTTTTTCTAATTGGACCGTGGATCACAAAATGGCAAAGATAAATTTAGTGGTAACGGAACTGATCTGTGAAAGGTAACTAAGGAATAAATGAATCAAAAGCTAAAGAATAAACACAGAGAGAGGAATTAGTAGTGAGAAGGCAGAGTGTAACATCATAGAATTGGTGTTTTCTGGGCCTACATGCCTTGCCTTGCAACTTCTTTTTTGACAACACCTTTTTTTTAAATACTTGGTTTTCATTGGTGTGAGCAGTAAATGGATCTTCTTTAATATCACCAAACTAGGGTTTAGACATGCCCAAACTTCCCAGTGTTTTTTCACTTTTGCTGTTGTTTATGTTACATGATATAGCTCATTTTACTAACTGCAGTAGAAAGGATTGTTACTTCAGTTTCCTAATGAAAAATTAAGTGACAGTTTTTCTGAATTTAGGTACTTCAGGTGCTGAAGGAAAAGATTTCTTTGCTCCCTGACAGCCACAGGGATGCTTTAGCAGCTGACATTGATTCAATCATGTACACAACAGAAGGAGATGTTCGCATTTACTATGATGATGATGGTATGTTCAGAATTCTAAACCATTTCAGCAATGGGCAGTCTTATTTCCTGGTTTTGCTACTAAGCAGGCATTCTCCTTACAGATGTGGTTTTGAGTACTGTTTCTCATTCCTTGTCTTTCTGTTTATAGTTCATCTATATGCCCCATCCCTGGCAGTGTTCAAGGACAGGCTGGATGGAGCTTTGAGCAACCTGGTCAAGTGGAAGGTGTCCTGTCCATGACAGGGGGTTGGAACTAGGTGATCTTTAAGGTCCCTTCCAACTCTAACCATTCTGTGATTTTATATACAATTCCTTGATTTCCTTTTAAATCAGAAACTGAGAGATTATTGCTAGTAAGTTATTTACTGTTTTGACTTCTGTTTAGGTTTTCCTTGTTCTTCCTCTTTTGTAATTTCAGATTTTTACATTGTTAGTCCTTTGCAGTCTCAACCTGCTCAAAACCAATTATTCTACTGTGTGCAGAAGGCTGTTTGCTTCAGTGATGAAAATATATCTGCCAAGAAGAGTAGTGAAGGCTGAATAGTGAAATAAATTTTGCTGTCTTCACTTCTGTTTTCATGGAATAGACTTTATTCCAGGACTTCTTTTTATTTTATTTTATTTTTTTAAGCTAGTGATGAGCTCAAACAAGTCTTTCTTTGGGTTGAACTCCAGCATTAAGTGCTCAGGTCACTATCAGACAAAGAGACAGTTTGTAGACTAACCATGAGTCTTCCAGTGAGCATTTAAAATTGTTAGATCAGTGAAATTTTTTCCTATTTTGGGACATGGTGATTTTTGCATTTTTTTGTTTCTCCTGGATTGCTCCTGAGTTTCAACTACTCTCATACTTCTGTAGTATCAGTAGTTGGCTTTGGACTTCGGTAACTAGCTTTTTTCACACAGTTTGATTACATACAGTATCACGCGACACTCATGATAAAATACATACCTTTCTACAGAGTGCATTTTTATTGTTGCTAAACAGCATGAATATGGTTTTAATTAGCTTTATCATTTATTATTCTATCATCCATTCTTTATGACTGAAGTCAGCTGCCCTTTCAGGGTCTCACTAGAATATATGCTAGGTAACAAATAGGAGTATGTGACCAATGAGAAATGTAAGATCTTACCTTATGCTTTGATTTATTTCCAACAGGAAGAAAGTTTGTTAGCATCTTGATGTGTTTCTGGTATCTGAATGGTGCTAACCTACCTGACGAAGTACCAGGTGAAACCAAAGTTTTCCAGATTGTGTTTGGAGATGGAAGTTCAAAAGAAAAGAAACATCTTTTAACAGCAAACTATGAGTAAGTTTACTTGTCCCTTTTTTTTCCTTCATGTACATGGGCTAGCTGCATGGAAAGCAGTTCAGGAACTGAAAGCATTCGCACTGTGCCAGTGCAGAACTTGATATGTTTTTATTTACCTTGATTCTAATCTAAGTTCTCATCCATCTTCCCACTGCACCAATTTTTTTAAATACCCCTTAAAGTCATTATGTTATTATCTTGCTTCTGAGTTGACATTAGTGGGAACTCTATCAGGAAGAGCAGTAGTTGGAGCATAGAATGAGGTTTCTGATCCTTTCCTATACTACCCCTACGGCTTTCAGGAAATAGGACAATATAAGTTCTTGTTTCCCGTCTCTTGTAGCACAGCTAAGAGCAATGCAGTTAAGCCAAGCAGTTAGGTGTGGTGCTATTGACTTGTCACTTTTCGCACAAAAGTCAGAACTGCAGTTAGTTGAAAAAGTAGCTCATGAAAGAGGAATTTATTTAGCCAAATACTTTCTGCAGAAAGGCAGCACAAGGCAAACATCACCTGGCATTCAGATAGTTCATACACTCTATTGCAAGTACTCAACACATTATGTAGATGGGTTTTCATAGGACTGCTTGTAAATAACGTCTGTTAGTGTACTGATGTTGGAGCAGTGCAGAAATACCCGCACAGCTGGCAAAAGGTACTCAAAATAACATTCTCAGAAGTTGGATTTTTGTCTGCGAAATGCAACATAATCAATGACTTCTACACCTGTGTTTGAAATGGAGAGGCTACGGGTCTAGTTGGCGAGCTCTGAAACAAAGGAGACACTGAGGACACCAGTGCTTTTTGCCTGGGTGGATTTTTGTGGATCCATACCTTTGCTGAATTCAGCATCTTCCTTACAGCTGGAGGCTTCTGAGGTTCCATTATGCTCAAGAGTCTACACTTAAAGCCCTAAGTATCTTCCTAATCCCTAGCAGAATTACCTTTGCAAGTATGTGTTCCTTCTGGTATTTACAGTGCCAGTGTAAACTCAAATTGGCAAAGATCCTGCAGGCCTTGGAAGCCTACTGTTAAGTATTTGAGTGTCTGGAGAAGACAGTTTCCAGTAGTGGATTTGCATGTAATTGCAAAGCAATGAGGTTATTACTGACACTGCTTGTGTCAACAATGTGCAGGTTACTTGGGAGCATGAATATTCATTTGAAGTTCAGACCTATCTTTAGATGACCAGCAGTAAAAACTGTGACATGCTCAGGGAGGGAGGCATTAGACTACAAAAGGAAGAAGATGACTCTGCAAACAGGGGTGGACACTAATTTTCCTAGTAACAACTGTGGAATTTTCTTGCACAGAGATTCAGTGCTACTGTTAGCTTGATCTTCAGTGTATTTCTGAAGAAAATTTACTTTTAAAGCATGGTTCAGTAAAAATGAAAATTTTCAGGTAGAATGCATAGCATGTGATTACCCTTTACGATGCAGTTACCATCCCATTAAATGAAACCCATTATTTAGAGATGAAGATCTGACACAAAACCATATTCACAGTTACCGCTATGAAAACTGAGTGCTTTCTTGATATCAGGGTCTTTACTGTTGCTGGTTGATCCTGTCTGTGGGATCTGCACCAAAACACTCTGAAGTCAGTGCACGTAGTTTCTTACTATAGAATTAATTTTGATACTCCATTTTGGGGCATAAGCATCAGAGTCTAAGGAGCTCTTACAGGAATAACTTTGAAGTAAAATGTTTCTTCACAATTTCTGTTGGTATTAGTAGTTCTTTAAGGATCAAGTAAATTTTTAGCAACTTTTCACTTACTGTCTTTCCTCTTGCAGGTTCCAAAGAGAATTTACAGAAGGAGCAAAACCAGACTGGACAATTACACGGATTGAACATCCAAGGCTATTAGAATAAATGCCTTCTACAGTCTTTTTGTGTACCATTGTAGATGTTCAGTCTCTTTGGGTTTCCCCCCACCACCACTTTCCCCTCCAAAAGAGGGATGAATTTTGTATGTTTGATTTCCCAAAATTGTTCCTGAAACTTACTCTGCTGCAGCATTACAATAAAGCCTTTTCCCTGGAGCAGGGTAGTACAGGTTTAATTGGTACTGGTGCTCATCCAAGACATTTACACAGCAGTTTCACACAGGCTAGTATTATGGGTATGTTGACTTTGCACATTCTGAGAAGAAATGATTCCACTTGAAGATAAACAACACTTTCCTGGCTTGTGGCCCCTCTGATTTATTTTCATATGTTTCTTTTTTCCCTAGGGTCTGTACAATATGTAACTGAATAATATGCCAGATGAAATAGAGGTAGATGGACTTCTTAGATTGTCTAGCCTCAGCAGTTCATTTTGAGGTAATCTTGCTTTTGAATACATTTGAGATTAAAAAAGTTAGTGCCATTATCAGTATTTGGTATAGGACTGGAGTAAGAAAAAACTTCCAGCATTTCACTGGGAAAATGGATCAGAGCAATACATATACTTTGAAAAATAAAACCAACATTCCTTTCAATTCAATAACATACAGGCAAGTTTAGAGGTTTATGAAAGAAAAAGCAGTCAAAACCATGAATTTAAAAGAGCTACCTGACAGTGAAGCTAAGTGAAGTCCCCTGAAATGCTTGTTGAAGAAAGGAGCAAATCATTAAATGTTGCAACTGAACTATTTCCTGATTCTCAGATTATCTCTGTTACTGGAACATTACTGGTGAGAGTAACTTTAGTAGTTTTTATATGCAGGTCAACAGGAGATCATCATAACAGTTTCTTTTCTACCCTATCTGAACTTTAAAGATAAAGCTAACTTTCTACCCAGGCATGTTACAGAGATTTGTGCAATGTTTTGAAAGTGTGAAGTATAATTGCTGTGATTCACAGTAGCGATTGAAAGGTATAAATTAAATTTACATGGTTCAGCTCTTTTGATAAAGTGATTTGATGAGAAGAATGTTTTAACACTTATGAACAAGGGTTTTTATGTCAAATCTTGGCAAAATAATTATGGTATTTTGCTTTGCTTTAGCAGCAGCAGCCTGGCCTTATAATGGAGAATTTGTGATTTGTCCTCTGCACAAAGTTCAGTGGTGACAGAGATCCTTGTCTTCAGGGGAGAAACAAAATGCTGTATTTAAAATTATATATAACCATTTTGTCTGCACTCAATCTGGAAAAGTTTGAGGCAAAGTGAAAGATATTTATTATTCTGTGGGCCATTTGCTGGAGTGATGCTAGGAAACATGTCCAGTTTGGCCACTGAACAATGAGAAGCTGCAATTGGATGTATTTGACATAGCAACAGGAGAAACAAGCAGAACACTAGTTAAGTGTGTGGATGCACTTCTAGACGAAGTCATTATTATGGAGCAAAAGAAGACAAAAGCCAGCAAAGCCATCTTTATATTCAGGAGTGTCTGCTTTCACATTTAATTAGTGCTCTATCTAGAAATGTTGCTAGATTGTAATTTTTAATTTAGGATACTTCAGTAGTATCTTTTCTGTTTGATTAGATCAATCAAAATGGGAGTCTGACTGATGAGGGATTACTCTTTTACTAGTGATTGCTCCATTTTTGGAAGCAAAGGCAGAATAGACCCTTCTGTATAACTAATAATGACAAATTTTTTTGTTCACTGTAAAATTGTGACTTGATCTGAACATGCTCCAAACCCAACCTGGAAGGAATTGATAAATGTGCATCTTAAAGAATTGAAGTTTACAGGAAGCTTGGACTCCTTTTTACCTGCCATCCCTACGTAAATCCTCTGTCATAAATCTGCTCATTGTAGCAATTAATGAGACTGAAGTGAAAGTCAGTGAAGGGCTTTTGTCATCTTATGGCATCCATGTTTTCTCTTTTGGAAATACTTCCATCTTGCTTGGTCACACAACAGGAACTTCTACGTTGCCACCCAAAAGTATCTACCCAAACTTCCCATTATTTAAGATAAGAAATTTATTTGGTGTCTTCAAGTTAGCTCCTAGTGAACATTTTATACTATTGAGTTTATCCCAAAATTCTCATGGCAAAAAGGATGAGTAAAGTTTGTTTTACCTTGATCTAAGAAGATGGAAGAGAATATAGTCTTGTAATTCAGGGATGTCCAGTGCTGCCATACGCTAAAAATCATAATGCTAACTTAAGTGTTACAGAATTTTAAAAGAACTAAAGGAAGTTTTTTATTAGAAACATCTTCACAAATTGGGAATAATGAAGCTGAACAGGGAACAGTAGAACACTGTGGAGATCTCTGTCACAGCATGCTAGTGCTCCCGTATTCTCTAGCTGATTTATCTCAGACATCACCACAGAAATCACAGTGTAAGGATTTATTTCCCTTCTGTCTCCTTGCTTGACTTCTATTTCTGTTGCTTTAAGTCAAGGGGACAAGTACAATTGTAATTCTGGTGTACTGCCTCTAAATCTGCATACATACCCATCTAAAATATTTGCAGTTTTAGCCTGCAAATTTCTTCAGAGTCCAGTAATTCTTGAAAAGAATGTTACCAGGTTTGGTAGTGATTTTTAGGGTAAAATTCATATATCTCTTAGGAACACTGACATTTCTGATTCATTTTACACAGAACAGTAAGGTCACCAAGTGTCCAGATTACGCTTAAAATGGTAACGGATATTTAAAGTACCACATTCTTCTCGCTAGGGTGAAATCACATTTCTTTAGGTTCACATGGAGTTTGGGAAGCCTTAATTTTTTATTTGTTCATCCGAAACTGGTCATGTTTACTAATTACTGACAGCTGCTTAACACAATTTCAATGCATGTGCCTAAATCTTGACAAGCACGAATTGAATCTGGCCAACAAAACCCCCATTGGTTTGCAAACCCCACTCACCAGTAGATGGCCTTGGTCACAAAGCTATTGTGGCTGGGAAGTGACTGGCATTAATGAGCATGTGAGAGGCACAAAGAATGGAATGGTAGAGGCATTGATTCTTATATAAGTGCTTTTAAATCAGTTAGATTTGTCTTGTTAAAAAGTCTTGATAGTCTTACTGGCTTTTATCCTGACTCAATGATAGTGTCTCATGTACTCTCTGCAGTGCCTACCCTTTTTGAAGTGGCAATTTAGTAGCTGTCCTAATATGGGATAGATGAGTTGTACATGTGAATTCTCACAGACATTGGTTCCTTTCCCTCATGTCCCAGCCTTATCTGATTAATTCAGAGGCCACATTGAACTTTCTCCAGTTTTTAAGGCATGATCAGGCTTGACCTTACCTTCAGTTCAGGTTGTATTTAGTTAAATATTTTCAGGTCTTAGGGCTGGAAAGGTGCTTAGTAGTAAAAGTCATATTGTTTGTCCCAGTAGTGATCATATTCCTTCAAAATTCCACAAGTCCTGTGCTTCTCTTTCTAGTCGTGTGGTTAAACTTGTTAGCTGCCCCATGTGCTTTGTTGGCTGCAGGTGGGGGAGATTTCTTGTATACTGTGGTCACATCATGGCGTCCAGCTTATATGAGATGAGATACAAGTGTGTGTAGCAGGAAGTGTTTCCAGCTTCGTTTCTCTCATAGATGTATGTGATAGCTGATAACGGAAGTATTGGACCATGTGTGGGCACAGGAAGAGGTGCTGAGTTGTTAAAGCAAGCATTGCCTACACAGCTGTGGTTTTGTTCTTGTAAGGGAAAGGCAGCTTAGCTAAATGGAGCTGCACAGTGAGTGCTGACCACAATAAATTGTAGGGGTTTCCCTCCTTATCTTTTACCTTTTTCTCATTGCTGATGTGCTATTCTTTTGGGTTTTTACCCAAAATAGGATGGATGTTGAGTAAGTCACTATGTACACCTACAGCACTGTTGAAAACACCCCCTTGTCACAACTCTGTCTCTTACTTGTATTTGGTCTGAATTCAGTGATGTATGCTTCTCGTAATAAGAGTTTCTCCTATTGGAGTTGATGAGGAAACTGGAAAATATCATGCATTTTAATGGGAGCAGACCACCACTTTTTTGCTGGCTTTGGAGTTACTCTTTCAGAAATAGAAGCAAGCTAAAATTAGACATGCTTTAATTTCTCTTTTGTGCCATTTCCTCCCTCCTCTGCTGTCACAGAACAAGGCTTTTGATAGTGAGCTTGGTGATGCAGTGTTCAGGGAAAGGAGCAAGATAAGCAAAGCAAATGTAAGCAAGATCAGATCACAGCAGCATCAGGCTGTCAGGACAAGTTGTCCATGTGGACAAATCTGCCGTTTTGGCATGGGAAGTCATCTATCCCCAATTTGCTACTGTCACACCTGGCAGAGGAGATGGCATTTCATCAAGGATGCAGCCCTTTCTCTTAAGGGCATGAGAGATTTGATACGTATGGGGAAACAAGTGATGACTTGAATGTTCCTCTAAATTATCTTTTGCGGTTGACAGTAACCTTTTACATAACAAGCTATATTTCTACTCTGATTTGTGTATGAGGGAACAGTCTGAGTTTCCAAGATTAGAGCTGAAGTCCAACCTTATATTTTACAGAGATTTCGTAGTCTGATTGGGAAGGCATGGGAGAGAGAAGCTGTCCAGGTAAAGCTGCGGTAAATTAGAGCAGCTACAGGCAGTCTCTGCCTTACACTAATTAGCAGCTGGCACATCCCTAGCAATCAGGAATGAAACAGGGGAGGGAGGGAAATGCCTTGATAATCCCTCCCTTCTGAACTTTCTGGAACTGCTTGGCAAGTGCAGCTTTTGTGACGTAAGTACCAGCTGCCAAGCCTGGAAACAAGTTTCAGTGGTGCACAGATTAAGGGGCTAGTGGCCTTGCTAAAGCCCATGGGTCTGTCAGAACAGCTGTTTCTGAGCTTGCTGGGGGTGTTACACTGCTTGAGGACCTTCATGCTTCTTATCTGCAGTACAGCCAAACAAGGTCATTACTTGTGATTGTTATTTTTCGGTAATGTGTATCATTTTATAAACTGAGAACTAATGAATGTAAATAATGTTTTGGGGGACTTTTTAATGTGCTTTTAGAGGGAACAGGGTTGAGAGACTGAAATATAAAGTGAGGAGCAAACTAATGAAAATGAATTTGTGTAGTCCATAATGTGTCATGCAAGGCATTGACCTTTAAACAGGTGAATATTAATCACTGCTGGCTTGATTGGGGTGGAAATTAAGTCATGAAGAGGTCTACCTTGGATTGACAGCTGCCTGATCTCTCTCATTTCTTGTACGTTCAAAGTACATGTATTAAAATCTGTAATGCACTTAGTCAGGCACTTTGTCCTTTTTAATTTCTGGTGGGGTGACCATCCCTTAGGTCTACCTCAGGCTCAACACCCTGTAGCAGCACCTGTTGAGCTGTTAGCCTGTTCCCTGCATTGTTGTTATTAGTGTCATTAAGTCACCTTTCTTTTGCTCTGAGATAAGAGGTATTTTTCATAAGGCAGAATAGCAGAGAAATCGCTGATCCTCCGGGTGCAGTTTGCACTGCCTCTTGGTATAGGTTAGGATTTCCATTATCGATACACAGCCTTCTGTAAGGACTTCTGCTGCAAAGTGCTTCCTGCTGAGGTAGTTCAATCTCTGCCTGTGAAAGCATGGTGAAACCTAGTGGTGAGAGAATTAAACTGTACAATTTAACTCCTGCCATAAGGTTCCAGCCCTCTGTCTAGGAGTATACCAAAATTAGTACAAAAAAATTACGTATAAAGATGGTAGGTTCATTGTTGCTTGGATTATAAACTTGATTGTTTATCTGCTTAAAAGTTTCAGAAGCAAATTGGCAGATCATATTTTGAGTCTGAATTTATATCAGCCTTCAGATGCATTAAAACAGTAATTCTAATAAAATCTTAGGGAGCATGATTTCTACTATGAGTAAGGGAGGGCTTTTTCCATTATCATTCACACTGCTCTGGTGGTTTTTGTTTGTATTTTGCTTTTGTATTCTCTCCTAAACACCAGCAGTTAGTCAGGGCTGAAAACAAGTGTTCCATTGCTAAGAGATAGTATAGACATCTAAGAGAAAAGAGGATTTTTTTATCTAATTAATCATTCTTACGTGCTTCATATTCTACTTCCAGATTCTGGCTTGGAAAGAAGTTTTTTTGAATGCCAGACTGGTGGCTCACTATCTTTCTCTGCAGTGGAGGCTGTTGTTTCCTTATGGAATCATCTGCATGTATTTTGCCCAGTTTTCTGCCAATACAGTGTCCCTGGGTACAGCTTGTGCTTCAAGGTCTCCTGCAGAAAACAATTTAATCTCTTGCTTTCATTTCACTGACGTACGTAAGTTTCAGCAGGGGTAGCTGGGTGAAAGTTAGTGCCTGCCTTATACTGGGGATCTGCTTAAGTGATCTAATGGCTCCTTCTGGCAAAATCTGTGAAATTATAATAGCAGAAGTAGAGAGAGGAAGGGAATCAAAGGTAATTCAAGGTTGATATAAAGAGGAAGCGGTATGTGTTCTGACTCTAGAGCAGGAGCTGTTTCAGCCCTGAAATGGAAGTAAGTTCAGAAAAACTGAACAATAAAAACATCGTGAGAAGGTCAGTGTTCTGACTGGATGTTGTTCTTTGCTGAAAGGTAGGCAAGTAGTCATTTTTCTCAGAAATTCCAGTGTTGGACTTGCTCTTGTCAGGACACCACCTCAGAATTCTACGAGAAATTCTCCTTTCCACTAGCCTATTGTCAACCTAAATAGGCAATGGAATTTGTCTTGATTATATGGTAAAGGTAGACTGATGTCTGTATTATCAGCAGAAAACTAAGTTTAGAGGATGTACAGTGAGTTTTATCAGTTGTGAGGGAAGTCTTCAGAAAACTTTAAAATGTGAAGACTCCTCAGATTCATTTGCAAGACCCTAGGTTACTACTTCTCTTTAGCAGCAGTCAGTGCCTTGTCATGAAAGTGATATATTCAGCCTGCAGTCAAATGGCCTTTTTGTTTATCAACTTACTTCCACACAACCCTCTTCTTTCCTAACCTCCTTGCAGATCTAGCATTTGTACAGTGGCTAATTCAGGAGGCTGGTTGGTGATACTCATTCACAGATGCATTAACCTCATTGGAGTCTCAGAATCATTTGATTGTCTTTCTCAAACACCTCAGTGTCTCCAATAGGCTAACCAGAGCAGAGCACACTGCTGCATCCAAGCCTGCTGTATTATTTGGCATTGGAATAATTTCCTCTAATTTCATATTTCTGTTTATGTATTCTCAAGGTTGGTTTGCAGGATCTTATTTCTCCTGTTAAACATAGTAGCAAAGAGAACTTGTGATTTCTCATTATTTCTGATACTGTAAGCAGTAAGGATTTCATTCCTTGTTTCAGTCTTTTGTTGACACCACTATAGTCTCTTTTCACTTTGTTTTTAACCCTGTGCGTTCCTAGTCTTTCTACTATATTCAGTATGCTCTTCCTTTCTTCTTCTTTCTGCTTTCTTTATGGTGCATTAAGTTATGATTTCTTTCATCTTGTGCCCAGAAAAGAAGATAAAGTCTGCTTCAAAGACTATGCCCAAAGCTACTTTAAAAAAAAAAGGCGAGGAGGGGAAGTTTGCTGATTCAGACATTCAGAAAATGCCAGAGGAAGGCCAGCATTAGTTTCCTGTTCTCAGATTTTCATAAGCTCTTATCTTGCTGCTGTCTACGTGTCTGCTGGGACAGGCATAGCTGTGTCATTTGAAGTCAAGGCCTGTCTGGATGCAAGTGATTCTGAAAATTGACCAGAGTATCACGTCACAGTGCATGCCCCTTCCTGCACAGGTCTCTAGTCATATTCTTCTTATGTAAATTGATACTCTAACTTTCAATACTGTTTATTTGATACATAAAATATCTGTGTCCATTCAAGCACTAATCCAGCCAATTGTTTGAGCACAAAAGACATAATTGTTTGCTTTAGCTTCTGTGCTGCTTTAGTAAGAGAGTGCCCCTGTAACTTACATTTACGTGATCTTTCCTTATTGCTGAAATTTTTCTTAACCTTTCACTAGACATCTACTTAAAGAATTCTCCCTGTACCATTTGGGTGTAGAATGAGCTGCAAAGCAAGGAGGATTGTACAAGGATTCAATTAGATACATAGTGTTGCTTCCTTCCTTCATTCTTAGCTGGTTTGCTGGGCTTTTTGGTTTGGAGGAGCTGTTGTGGGGGAGTTTTGAATCGCTTTCTCATCTCCTTTAATTTCTTGTTTGCATTCACAACAGGCTGCCTGTTTTAGTAGTCTTCTATATTTCTCCCCAGTGGACTATATTTCCTGTTTTCCATGTGAACAGCACCGTATGTAATTGTTTTACCATTCTTGCTTTCTTCCTGAATGATTTGGGAACTATTTTGGACCTTTATCCGGATATACATCTCTCTCGAAAGTGTGTCAGCTCTCCACGTTCCCAAGCTAGTCCTGAACAAGACTGTTTTGAAATCCACATATGCACTTTCACATGTTTCCATTTTCCTTGCCCTCATTTCTGTGGCATTTCTTTAAGAAGTCTTGCTAGTGTGCCTTTACTGCCTCCACAGCAATTTGGAACACACAGGTATCTGAGGGGGGTGGCTTGAACATCTAACATCAGGTGTTCTTAAACTGGTAGTCCTGATTATTGATGAAGACCACATCTAGATATGTGGTCTTTGTGGGTTTTTTGTTGGGTTATTGTTTTTTTGTTTGGGGTTTGGTGTTTTTTGGTTCTTGGTGGTGGTTTGGAGTTGGTTGCTTGTTTCTCAAGTGCTGCATCCAAAGTGCTGTTTTGTAAAGTAAATCAATGAATACATTTGTAACTACTGTCATCAGTGCCCTAAATACTTGAGGTGCTTTGTGCTTCATATTCACAGGGCTGACATTGCACATAATTAAAATCCTGACATTTCGGCATTAAATATTTTATTGAGTCATATTTTATTCACATGCCTTTTCTCATGCAAGGTTCTCTGGTATGCATCAGACACTTGCACATTAGGCCTACAGTCTGCTGTAGCAGCTTAGCTATAGATTAATTTCTTATGCTCCTTAGTTTGTAAAACAGCTCTGGTTTTGAGTTTTAGCTGCTGTGTTTTCTACACTTTTTCTCTTCTGTTTTTTTTTCTTCCCCCAAGAAATAGTCCAGAAAGATTGTATTTTCAGTGGATATTTGAATGTCTGGCCCTAAATGCAGAGCAGATCAAGGACCCTAGATAGGAAACACTGCATATGTTCAGGGGATTTAAATGTAGCATGGTTATTATGGTTTGCTTAAATAGCTTTTAATAATTTCCATCACATTATTTTCAATGCTTTATTCCATCCTAGTATTCTTGATGGTGTTTTCCACCAATGGAAACAAGAGCGATACCAAGTAAATGTGGAAGAAAAGTCACTTTGGGAATACAGGAACATTGTCCCAGTGAAGATAGTACTGAGGAGAGATACAAACTTGTAATTCTTCCCAATTTGTTTTGTCTTCCTGGGCAAGAGCACACTGTGCAGCATGGAATTTCTTCAGACAGTATGTAAGCTACTGCACAATTAATGTTATACTGGGATGGGTCTGCCAAAATTCTTAAACCATGCACTGTAGAGCTGTGTGTGGGCATCCTTAGCCAGTTCTTTAAATAAAAGGCACCCAAGGAAGTCCCAAAGTGTCATAAGGCATGAACACTTCAGAGGGTCAGAAGACATATGTAAACGTATATATAACATACTAGCAAAATAATCCTGGTGTTTAAGAAGTTGTTTCCGTTTTGCTCACCTTCCTAATGGTTAATTCTCAGGTGTAATAAAGATTCATAAAGAACAACTGCCTTTTTTGGTTGCTACACTGCTTCATATATTCCTGGGTACATGGCTGTTTAACCAGCTCACAAACAATGGCTTAACAGTGCAAATCCCTCAGTGTATTTGTAGTTAGGGTAAGGTACAGAATTCTAAGGTATACTTCACTCCTAAAAAGGTATTGTGTACATACAGAAATGTTTATGTATGTGTGCCCTATAAGCCAACCATTGTAACCAGTCTTTCTAAATCACCAAGACATGAAAAACCTGTTTTGCATGCAGCTTTCAGAGCATCTTATTTAATATGTGCATTTACAGATGGAAGTGGGGGTGTGTGTGTGGAGGAGGTCTTGAATACCCAGGTTCGCTTGCTGAGCTGTTGAGAGAATGCAGTTCTCCTGTCTCATCCTAGTGCAGTTTCTGTCAGGTCACAGTCTACCTCCAGTATTAGTGTTTCATTAGCATGTGCTTTTAAAGCATGAGTTTTGATTGTTTGAAGCATGATGGTTCTGTTTTACCAAGGCCTGAGTACGAAAGGTTTTTCAGTGACTTAGTGAATGGTATTAAGCAGTTGTACTGCTGAAGTCAGCTCACATAAGACATGACTCAAAACCTATTCAATCTTATAAATTACTCCCTTTGATTTCAGCATGCTTCAGAATAGGCTGTGGTTCTGTGAGGAGCATGGGCACTCAACAATATAATGTGCTGCTGAGTGTACTAGCTGCATTCCTACCAAGTGCTTCATAGAAGTACCAGGGGATGCATAGTTCTACTCTTGCTTTTTAGATTTCATGTATTTGTAGGAATTTTGGTTTGTTGGTTGTTTGGGGTTTTCCTGTTTTGGGGTTTTTTTTGGTCAGAATTACAACCAGAGCACCTGTCGCATTGCAGACTTTGTAACCCAGGTTTAGATTCCTTTTATAAATTTGAGCCTCTCTTTCCCAGTTTGAGTTTTCTTAAGAACTACTCCAAACGTGTTCTTGAGACTTACTGTGCGTGTTGCTTTGTTACAGAATGGGAACTGTGACTTCCCTCTCTTCCTGAGTGCAGTTCAAAGACCAGCTTTGTGTGAAACCAGACCTGTTCTACCCTTGCATGATCTTGAAGCAGTAAAATACGGTGTTATGTGGGGGACAGCCTGGGTGCCCAGAGCAGCTGTATGCTGCTTTCCTCTAAGCAGCAGAGCTCTCTGAGCCAGCCCTCTCCATGAATCAAATTACCCAGTGTTTGTGCTTCAGATACTTCCCTGAACTGTATAACTGTCTAAAGCTTCCTGTTCTAATATTGATTTAAGACTTAAGTATCAGTGGCTTATTTTTCTACATTATAATTCTCTTTCCTATTTAGCACAGACCTCTGGGATATGCAGAGGGCCAAAGTCAAGATGGGGCTTGGGGGGAAGGCATGTGCAAGCCATTGAAAAGAGGCAGAGCTTGAATTGCTGTGCAGCACTTTTTTTGGTTCAACAATCAAACTGCATACTGTACTACTTTGCCAAAACAGAAGAAACACAGCTCTCATTCTCTTGCAAATTCCCTCCTGTATTTGTTAAGTTACCTTAAAGCTTCATCTTATTTATAAGCCCTGACCTAGACTTCTCATGAACTGTTTTGGAATCACTAGAAAAGGAAAGTAGAAGGTACTTCCTGCTTCATGCAGCTCTGGTTAACAGCTGTACCTCTTGGAGAAAATAGGCAGTGATGATAAAATCTCACCATGCTTATCCTCATGAGTAGAGTACAGCTGCAGCGTGTGCTGCTTCTCCCCAGGATCTTTGTGTGGCAGCAGTCAGAATAATGCCAAACAATTTAATTATGAGCAAAGAAAGGTTTACTCCTCTCCTTGCCCCCTCTTGGCTGTCTGTTCCATCTCTTACTTCTTTGCTGTTTTTAGTTTAAAAAAATGTTCTAGACCAGGCTCCCAAATACTCAAAAGTCACTGGGTTCTTTGCTCATTGATCAGCCTGGTCCAGCAGTCAGTGAGCTTTGTGGAAGTGTGAGAAATCATTTATAGTCCGTTCCTGCATGTGATCAGCCCTGTAGTACTGGGTGGCAGGGTTGTGCCTTCTTCCAGCAGCAGTTCTCCCTTGTGAAGCCTTGCCTCTGCAGTTGCACCAGTGCTTGAGCAGCCCACTGTCCCCAAATGAAGCTTGTTACGTCACATCATCTGCATAGTTGTTGGTGTCCTGATATTACGTATTAATCTTCCCCCTTAGGTGGTGGTTGTTCTCATCCAATATTGCTGACCACAAACAGTCAAAATTGAGGGTAGTGGCTTAATATTTGTAACAATTTTTTGTAAACCAAACTGATCTCTGACATCTGTCTGCTTTTGTTTTATTCTGGCTTCAGATCTGAGGTTGTATGCTCCTTAAAGGCATGGATTTTTAAAGCTTTTTTCTGTGATGCTGAAGAATAGGAGTGTGTATCCTTCAGTGTCACTGAGACTGTCCCTAGTTCACATGCTTGTAGGAAACAGGGGTTTAGGATCTGTATGAGGCATAGTAACAAATTACAGGAGTTGCTGACAACACTTACTCATGCTTGCAGATGGAAACGTATACAGGCATAACCTGATTGACCAGTCCTGCCCATGAAAACAAAAAAGGGTTATAGTGTTGGCATTTGAGATTCTCTTTTCCTTTTCATAAGTGGCATGTACCTCACTTAAAGGAGGTGGTGGCTTTCTTGTCCAAACTGTACCTTGTAATTCAAAGCCATTTAAATGCAATTCTACTAGCTGCTGTCTCCTGAGGCTTAAGATTTTCCACATTTTTTGGTTAAGAGAGATTTTTAAAATACTATGAGAAGTTTACCCTGTGTGCTTTCTTGAGTCCTATTTAGGAAGGGAAAGCATTTCAAATCCTCCCAACCCGGGAGAATTTGAATGCACTGGGAACACCGACAGTCTCTCGATATTCACCTTCAATATATGTATTTCTAAATGTATATAACTATTAATAAAACTCCCCAGTACTTACTAAAACTGCATCTTCCATAAGGCCAAAATTCATAATAGTCCCATGGGTGTAAATAAGATCAGCACCTAACCATTACTTTTTCTGATGGAAAGCTCGGAGTGCAGGAGGATGTTCTTGTATTGTGAACTG
Source organism: Nestor notabilis (assembly GCF_000696875.1). Lineage (NCBI taxonomy): Eukaryota > Metazoa > Chordata > Aves > Psittaciformes > Psittacidae > Nestor > Nestor notabilis. The sequence goes on along the minus strand of NW_009929674.1, from coordinate 57,782 downwards.
TTTCTCAAAATGTTTGATATATGTGCCAATGAATAAGAAGGATGCCTTCGTATTTAAACTACCCAGTTGGTATTCTATCTAGAACATTGCAGGCAATTTTTGTAATTATTGGAGAATTTACTTCTCACTAGCCGAAAAAGTAGGCTACGCAAGGAAACTGGATCACTTTCTCCAAGGAACAGAAAATCCTCTTGACCAGTTTAGTTCCTGCCCTGGAATAAAATCTGTATGGTTCACCTCTGCTCCTGTGTGTACAGACACTTAAACATGTCTGTGGAGGGTTGGAGGAATTAACAAGGATTCTGAAGTTATACAGGGAATTTTTAAGAATAAATTCCTAACCCTTGGCTTGCCTGTTACCTGGAATTTGCTACCACTCATAGAGATTTAACTGAAAGAGGCAAGCCCCAAGCTGAAAAATGGTTTATTTGGGATAGCTTAAGGTAACTGGATCAGCTTGTTAAGAGCATTGTTATTGGCTAACATGACTGTTAGAAGATCTGGAGGGGGGTTATCTTGATGACTGGAAAGCTGTGCTCCTGGCTGCCTGAGTAAGTAAACATCCATATGTGGAGGTCATTGTGTCACTTGTTTTAGTTACAATGAACTTCCAGTTGGTAAATCTGTTCGATGTTTCTCTTCAAAAGCCATCTTAGTTTCTTTATTCCTTAAAAAACCCCCCCCCAAAAAAAAAACCCAAACCAAAAAAACCCACAAAACAAAACCAAAAAAAAAAAAAAAACACCCCAAAAAAAACCTCCAAAACCACAACTACTTTTTTTTTTCTACAAGACATCCACAGTTTTTTCTGGACACTAATTTTAGTATTATCCATTTAAGATGCTTATGGGAAGAATGTTGCAGTGAAACAGTGGGTGGAAATGTTGCTTTGAAGCTATCAGCCAGTTGCAGTCCTAGGTTTTGTGATGCAAAGTTTCAAGCTATGCATGACCCAGACTCTCTTCTGACCTCTACCAGTCAGGCCACCAGCTTGTCTAGTTTGTAATAAAGAAGGTCAGAACCAATGTGGTGTATCTCTCCTCCCTGAAGCGATTGTATTTCACATGGTGAGGCAGCAGAGGCAAGGGATGGAGCAATGGTGTTTCAGAGAAACTGGCTTGAGTTAGGGGACCTTTCCTGGAAAAATAAATGAAGCACAGGATGTAATAAGCATAGCTCATTGGAAAGGAAGCTGCTTCCAGATGCTGCAAGGAGCAGTGCAGCATCAGTTGAGGCAGACATTTTTGCATGATTCTCCCAAATGACTCCCTGTGATTGGACTGCATCGGCTCATGCTGAGGAAGAAAAAGAGTCTTGAAAGGCAGTTTTAGAAAGTTTTTATTGTTTCTGTATGGGAAGCGTATGGTTTTCCTTAGCATCTCAGTTGCATTCTGTGAGTCTGCATACATTAACTTGAATTGACGATTTATTAAGAATATGAAATGCTCCCTGGTGTTAGCATTTATCCACTCCCTGTCTTCTTCCAGGGAAATGAATAGCCTTTCTGGTAAACATTGTTCCTGGAGCAGGAAGTATCAGGGAAAAGGAGTTTGTGGGTGGGCCCTGAATCTGCAAAATATTTTTGTGCCACATGTCTAAAAGATTCTACTTGCATTCTTGTTCAGAAGGGAAAAGGGAAGGTTTAATAAGGGGCAAGGAAGAGCTCCCATAAGGACGAGGGAAATATCACAATGTAAAATACCTCTAAAATGACAAGACCTGGCAGTGAGACACTGAGGTATTTGCCCTTCATAATGTCATAATTAATTGCACAGAACTGTGATGTAAAGCTGAAGTCAATCCTTCTGCCAAGGTTTTTGCCTAAACTAATGCTTTTGATGTTTCTGGTACAAGCTATTGCTATGAATGCTGTACAAACAGTCACCCATCACTTAAAAGACTGAGAAGCCCAGTTGTCTCTAGTTATAGATGTGAACAATGATGCTGACGTTATGGGCTGCCCTATGCTAAGTTGTTTTGTTAATTTGCTTGCTTACTTGTATTACAAGCTCAGTGAAGTTAACTTCCTTAATAAATTATTTCTTTGAATCAAGCAAAAGGCACCAATACTGTCTTTGACTTGAAATGTAAAAAATACTGAACTCTGGATGAATGGATGTACACACGACTTTTTCATTATTTTGCATTAAAATCCAGGTGGTTTTAATTTAGACCAAAATAATCTTTGCTGTACCTTAGAGATAACCTTGGCCTTATGTATTTATGGAATGAGCCTGTAGTTAATTCATGCTGATGCTAGGAAAAAGTATGCAAGCACTGAAGTAGTTTAACTAAAAATAGGTAACATAGTTTGCTGGTTTTATAACCACCATCTTTTTCCATCACAGTGAAGAATCATCTTATGAACCTCTGATGTTTGATGATCACCATGTCAAAAGCCTTGTGGGGTGAGTAAAGCAGATGACTGAACTTTTTTGTACTACTTTCTTACTTATAACATATACTTTTATAAAGGGGAAGATATAACTCGGATAATATTTAAAGCTTAACTCTTTGTATGCGTATCTCTGCTGATCAGCATGCGAAAATTAAGAACAAAGCCTGGTTTATGGTTGAAGGAAGGTAAGTTGTTTCATTGTTCCCTTCCCACACCAGCCGCTTTGAAGTCTTTATGTCACTTACTTCCATTATGCAAAGTTGCAGATATCCGGAAAACAGGCACACTATCATCTGCTTTATCAAGTAACCTGTCACGGATGACGGATAATTGTTAGTGATCTTGTTACCATGAACAAATGGTTTCATACTTGTACAATGTTGATAATATATTTATAGAAAACATTTAATTCAGAAAGAATTCATAAGGAGAAAAAAATAACGCTTTCTGCATGTTTTTGCTTTATTCCAAGTCATAGCTGTGGACATTTACAAAAGTGTTTATAAATGGCTTCAAACTAATGCGTCTTTTCTTACCGAATTTGATGAGGATAATCTTAATTTGATCTTTGAAATGTTTGTAATCACTAAAGTTGATAGGGATTATTTCACCCTTCTGTGAATAGTATTAGAAACGGTTTCATAAAGCAATGCAACTGTTTAGAAAAGGAAATGCTGTGTAATCGTAAAAATCATGGGCAAAATTTAAGTTGGCAGACAGCTCTCAATGCAGGTTGAAACGTTGCAAGGTCACAGTGTCCTTCCTGCGTAGTATTTGCTGAAAGAATAGTTCCTGGAATCCTTGATTATGCTAAGAAACATGAACTGCTTATCTGAAAGGCAGCATATGTGATGCCTTCAACATTACGTTTTGGGATTAGATCTTGATGAAAAGTCAGAAAGACCTGAAGACTCGCCTTAAAAAAAGGTTTCGCATACTTTCTTTTCACTGATATTTGGTCAAATACATTTCAAAATGTCTCTTTAACTAAAACTCGTATTTCCTTCTAATAATGTATTACAAATAAATTTTAAAAACTTAAAAACTAGGGAGAAGAGTAGGTCTGAATGAGTACCACATGTTTTTTCCCTTTCTCTGAGTTTATGTGGAAGAAATATATCTATTGCTCTGGATCTGTATAGCTGACAATGGTGTATTTCCTAGGAATCCTCTTCAGAATTGCATGTTACACACCAATCCTGCCATATTCCCAAAACTTCACAGGCATCAAAATAAACTGTACTTCCACCACTCCCTGAACGTTGGTGAGGATTATAGTGGGCTAGTGCCTTTCCATCATAAGCCAGGGAGCAGTTCCAGAGGCAGGCTTTGAGAGGAGGCTCAGTGTGTTGCCAGCAAGTTTGGAGCACATGGTGCCTCTTTAAAATCCCTTCTCGGAGAAGAACGATACTTAAAATAGACTCCTTTTCTGTAACACCATATGTAAGCTATTATCAATCAAAACTTCTCCAAACTCATTGTTCTGCGTTCTATAAAGGGAACCTTCTCAAGCAGCAGGGAGCCACCACCTCATGAAATGCAGAGGAAATGTGCTCTAAACAAGGAAGGAGTCCTACATTTTAAAACCCAGAGAAGGGTTTAGAGGTACCAGAAACATGATTGCATTCACGTGTGTTATATCTCTAGCAGTGTGCCTCTTTAAAAATACAAAATTGTGCGATCTTATTCTGAAGAGGAGGGCTATCTTGTTCTGGGGGTTTTATTTTGCCGTGTTTTATAAGAAGCTAGACAATGGCTTTTTATTTAAGGTATGGTTAATCCTAGTGACTTAATAATATCAAAACTTTGCTGTTTCTTTAAGTGTAAAGCAAGCTCTTCCTTTCCCTTTTCAATATGAAAGCATACAGTTTATGAAGCTCTAATTCTCCTTGTCTTCTACAGCTTATCCGCATAGTGTAAGCAGCACAAAGAAGTTAGGCTGTCTGTTGGCAGTGCCTGTTGGCCACCATCATGCAGAGTCTGAAGACCAGTTCTGGTTTAACAAGTATTTATGGGCATGGGGCAGACCTGGTAATGGCAGCTGTGCTGCCAGCTGTATGGTGGGGAGTTTGGGACCTTCAGAGGGTTCTTCAAGCTTCTATAACTATTGTTGCTGCAGCTTTTTCTTCATGGTTGTGGTAACAGTGTTTATTTCTGTCTTGGAGGTTGGCTGCAGAGGAAGCAATGTCAAAGGCATCACGTAGATTAGAACAGTCTTTATATTGCAAAACCATCACTTACCTCTTCTTGACAAAACTTGCAGTGTAAACATACTACTACTCAGTAAAATGGTAGCTGAGTTGCAGGTCTAGACTTCAGGGGAAAAAAAGCAAGTGTTTCAGACCAGCATTCCTTCCTTCTCCTTTCAGTCCTGGCTTTTTTTGAGGTACGTAAGTCCCTGATACATTAGTGTTCATTAGAGCTGTGTTGCTACAAACATGTAGCACATCCCTATGTGATCTGCTGTCCCAGAAGTGGGTAGAGCGTGCACAAAGTAAGCCTTTTGAAGTTACCAGGAGCAGTCTGTTTGGCAAGACTGTTTCCTGAAAGGGTGCTCTGATTACATCTCTGAGGTTTCTAGGACTAGGTTTTGGGGGTAAGTACTAGGATTTGTGTGTATATTGCATGTAATTTAGTGGATGAATAATATTTTTTTGCTAGGAACACTGGGGCTTTTAGGAACCTTCTCTCAACAGTGTGGGTTGCCTGGCATGTACTTATTCGTCAGTATTCTTCAGTATCCATGTTGCATACTGTGAAAATCAAAGAAGAACAACAGAGAGGGTTTCTCTGCACCAAATAGTATGTGCTCAGACCCTCAGACTCTACGCAGGTAGACCATACTGGGAAATACCTTCTTGGGACAGGAACATGTACAAATACTCAGTTCTGCTTTTAGCTGTGAGACCTGAAACTGGACCTTACACAGTACATGGTCACTGAACAAAGCTGATATTTGCTTAGTATTTTTTCCACATGTGCTCAAGAAGGGAAGTTACCTGAAGTCCAGTTTTTTTTCACCTGACTTTAAGTACCAAAACTGGTTAGGTGCTCTTGGAAAACTCAGTAGATATCTAAACAGCTTTCTGTGTCCAAGCCGCTGACCTTTGGATGCAGCCCAGTATAGAGTTGGTTTCTGGGCTGTGAGTGCACACTGTTGGCTCATGTTCAGTTTCTCATCAGCCAACACCCCCAAGTCCTTCTCCACAGGGCTGCTCTGAATCACTTCTCTGCCCAACCTGTAGCTGTGCCTGGGATTGCCCCAACCCAGGTGTAGGACCTTGCACTTCGCGTTGTTGAACTTCATAAGGTTGGCATCGGCCCACCTCATAAGCGTGTCAAGGTCCCTCTGGATGACATCCCTTCCTTCCAGCGTATCAACCGAGCCACACAGCTTGGTGTCATCGGCAAATTGCTGGGGGCGCATCAATCCCACTGTCCATGTCACCGACAAAGGTGTTGAACAGGATTGGTCCCAACACCAACCCCTGAGGGACATCACTCGTTACTGGTCTCCTGTTGGACATTGAGCCGTTGACCACAACTCTCTGTGTGCGGCCATCCAGCCAGTACTTTATCCATCGGGTGGTCCATCCATCACATTTATGTCTCTTTCAGTTCTTAGTAGATGGTGACTGAGATTAGTTATATGTGACTAATGGTCATCCAGAAAATATGCCTAATCCAAGAAGAGGGAGAGAGGTGTGAGAGGCATACAAAGAAGTTTCTGGCTGAACTCTGCCATGCTTCCAATGCAATGTGCTATCACACATTAAAAAATGAACCCACTGCAGCTGGGAACAGCATTTTAAAAATAAAATATGAGGTTTTTCAGGTTCACATCAATGAGTGATTGATTTAATCATGACTCCATAATAGTGAAGTGAGAACTGAACAAAGTTCCACACTCCACTTGCAGAATTTGATCAGTTAGTTGCAAACGAAAAAGTAAATTCCCCGTTGTGAAGAATCGTGCTTTAAAGCCCCCACTCTACCCCTTAAACCAATAACATTTCATTAGATTTGGAAATGGTGAATAATCAAAAAAACAAATTTGGTCAGTGGAGAGAGTCCACCTTGAGAAAGCTAAAATAGGAAAGTAATTTGAATCGAGGAAGTTCTTTAATATATTACTTTGGAGAGCAGCCCAGTTAAAAACATTGGATCAGATTCACAAATCAGAATGTTGCTTTTTTCTACAGAGCTGGATCCTTGCAAAGAAGAGCAATGACATCTTGGGAGTACCTGTTTTCTCTCAAACCCTGTTAGTCTTTAGAAAACTCCAGGGCATGCTTCATTTTATTGCAGACTTTGTTGAGTCCCTGCAGGCTTTCATGAAATTAGTAATCCTCTCTATGGGGGATTTTTCCTTTCTGATGTCTGTTAGAAGCAGTTAAACGAAACAGGGGTTTGTAATGGGGGCTCAAGACTGATGGTAGAGCACATAATGGAGATGGGCTAGAAAGAGGAAGGTACAAGTGTTCTGGATATAGTTCTGTCAACCCTGTTTGTAGTAACTGTATTATAAACACTGGTGCAAGTTAGCCGGGCTGGCTGGTGTGATTGTGGCAGCTGCAGGAAGCCATGCTGCAGAGCCGTGGACAGTGCTCTGTGGGCATACCCAGTGTTGGTGCCAAAACTTTGTGCAAAGAGTAGCTATGGTACAACCTGTGCTAAGTGATTTGGCAAATGTGCTCCCAGAACTAATGATCTTGATCCCAGAAACATTCAGGATACTGAGGAGAAGGATTAGAATATTGAGCTGGAGCTGGAAGTTATCCTATAAAGTTAGGAGATGTAGCCTTAGGCAGTGCCAGAGACTACATATGGTTGTTCAGGTGACAACTTCCTCTTTGGAGTTGCCAGACAAAAGTATGTACTTAGCTGAATCTCAGCAGACTACACAACACATAAAAATAGACAGAGATGGGTAGCTATAGTAGAAGTTGTAGGTTCAAACTAACTAGCCCATTTTGAACAAAGCCAATATCCTGACTTTGGAATGTCAACATGGGTGACTTCCCGCTCCAAAGGCATAGTTTTCTGTACTGGACAAAATTGTTTTTGTCTATGGTTTATATATGTTTCTGTCAGCTTTTTGAATGCTTATAATTAGTCTGCATATTTTGGAGATTTATTTATTTATTTATTCGTTCATTCATTCCCCAACTGAAGCCTGAATTTGCTACAATACTCTCTATGCCAGGAATAGCTGGCAATAGTGATAAGGTTTTGCCATTTCTGTACGTTTTTCTCTTTCTTAGCCAAGGCATTTAAGATTCCTACCAAACTTGCAAGTGCAGGGAAGAGGAGTGAACAGAATAAGAAGTATTTCTATAGAGATGCTGGATTTTAACAGAAGTCCTACAAAGATAAATGAGGTTTTTGGATGTGCTTATCAATGTTCGCTAACATGTAAACCCTTTGGTTGTTTAGTTCATTCAGCATGTCTAGGTTTAGGATTGACTCATCCCTATATTCAGTCACATGGCCACATACTTTGTTGTTTTGCTGAATAAGTGGTTTGCCAGTATTGTTCCAACATCGTGTGGGCTTGTCTGCCCACATGTGCCTACAAAGCCAGCTGTTTGCAGACTTCTTTGTGTCACACATTGTGTTTAAGACCAGTGTCCCATTTGGCATGCCATATCCACTCATGGCCACCTCTTTTTCCAGATGGATTGTAGCTCCTTCCAGTGATGATCTCAACCGGTATTTATGTAGAGGAATAGTTAAAAGTGTTTGATGTGGCTTTAGCTGTCTTCAGTACAATTTGTCCTACTTGAAGAAATTCCACGTTTCCTTTTTTAATTTTTTTACTCCTCCTTTCAAGAGTGTTTCCAGGCAATTTGCACCTTTTTCTATGCCTGTTTATCCTGCAGAAATCACTGGCAGCACTAAGGAAAGCAATGAAGTTGTATGATGAGAAGCTAGGAAGAATGAGAGTAAGGTCTTTACTGTGATGTGTCCTCTTCTTGCCAAAGTAACCCGTCTTGGCATTGATTTTTTCCTTGTACCTTTCACTCTGATCCTATGAAGTGCTTTTGCTGCACTGGTAGTAAGTAAAATTCTTTGGAATTTAGGTTGTGCAGGGCCCCTGCATATCAGAAATATAAACTAAACCGGTCCATGCCTAGTCCATCACAAATGTGAATTAAAATGGCTTAGGTAAATCCACCATGAAGTCACTTGAGCAGAAAGTGATAGTACCCAATTTATGGGCTGTAATTGTTTTGCCGTCATGGAAGCATACTTTTAGTTTGCACAGAAACTGTAAATACTTCAGTCTTCAAAATATAAACCATGGAAATGACATGGCTTGAGCTACATAGCTGATGTTTGCTGTTTGTTATTGATCAGTTTTTTAATACATGGAATACTGAAGAAGACATTACCTCAGATCATGCATCTGTGCATGATCACTCATCTGTGCAGGTTCAACCTTCTTTATTGCTGTTGCTTCTGCTATTTGGTGGGGGTTTTTTTCCTTCAGACATTCTTTTTTCTCCAGGAGCATTTCAGCAAACTGCGCCCAGGTATATTTAGATCTCCTCTAAGGAGCGAGAAAAATGTCCAAAGCTGGCCGTGCATTCACACTCACTGTGGCATTCAATTTCTAGTAAAATATGGACATTAATGAGTTGAGAGAGAGGACAAAACAAAAAGGATGCCTCCTCTTTTCTAATCCCTTGTTAAAAGCATGAAGGCAATACAATCCATCCATCATGGTTGTCCTGGGACTTCATAGCCAGGACTCCAGGTTGTAATTGCTGAAGATTTTGTGGCAAGAAGTCACAGCTATTTTTGTCATATAATCCTAAAGCCAGTCAGGATTTATTACTAGCTTTCCCTCATCCCTGCTTCTTCCACTGTAAATTAGAGCAGGTCTGAGGCTGGTTTCAAGGTACATTTGCTGCCCACCTATGGGCTGCATGTCTAGCTATGGTTGATTGGAACACGTCTCTTCTGGATTTGACAGGAAATGCTTTGAGCTGAAGAGTATAGACTATGTAAAGCCAGATCTAAAAGTATGTTGATAACTTTTGAATAAGTAGAAACTATACAGAGATCACCCAACTCTCCTGACAAAAGGTGTCACCAACAACGAGTCAGCTTATGATCCCTATTGAGGTGAAAGCTAGAAATACCAATATAACTTGTAGCCTGCCAAATTAAGATTTTCCTGCCAAGTATACACATTTTTATGCCTTTCAAAGGAGGCTGTGGCTGGCTTTTTATATGCACTGAAAATTCAAAGCAATTTTTTTGTTCATAAAAAGTAATAAATAACCAAAAAGAGGCTGACAGCAATAGCCAAGGAGTGCATAATGCAGACTGCTTATCCAGACACATTCCTCCTAACTTACACCATGTCCTTTTAGTCCCTTCCTAGAGCTTGTATGAATGGTTAAAGCAGGTTGTTAGAGGTCACTGGCACCCTAAGCTTTTTACAAAAGACCTGGAGTTGCAATTCTGTCACCAGGACTGTTCACTAGAGTTGGCCATAGTAAGAGTATGAATGCAGATCCAGCTTTGAACAATCTTTCTTGCTTCTTAGAGGAGATCCAAAGTAAACGTGAAAGATTCTTAACTTCAAAGCAAAACAGACAAAAAGGACTCCTTTGGGTAAACCTAAATAATACCTGCTCTGAAGTGATTGATTTGGGATCGCTAGTAAGGCTCATTCTTGCGATTAAAATCAGCATCTGAGGAGTCCTGTCCAGTGTGTGAAAGGGAATAAGCCCTTAAACTCAGGCTCGAGTCAGAAGTTAGGTTGTGAGTAAACAAGGTCTGTGGTGGGATGAATCTCTCCCCAGAATGAGCTTTCCCTTGGGGAGTTGCAATGAAGACAGTGATGGCAGCTGTGTGATCAGCAGACTCATTTCCACTTCCCATCTGTTTGAATGTATTTCCATGGACAAGCAGTTATGCCTGTACAATATAAATGAAATGTATCACCAGGAAGCAGATGACAGGAGTAATTTTCTGTAGAATAAGGAGAGTGAAAAGTAAGTTCTGCTCAAGTCCTTGAAAGTATGATTGGACTACTTCATATTCTCTCCATTCCCACCCTTCCCAAATTCAGTCTAAGCAATTCCATGATGGTTTCCTTCATAAATAGTCTTACTCCTTTTTGAATGCTTTCTCTTCATTAAGGTGATTCTATGATTTTCAGACATAACCCTCAGATTGTCAGAGAGCTGTATGTATTGTTGTGGCAAGTATGTAAATGACTTGCAGATGCTCTACCGGACTGTAACCAAACTTGGCTGTGTCAGTTTTAACATACACATGACAAAACCACGTTGGCTCTGAACAGGACTCAGCATAATAAACTCTCTAGATTCTCCTTCTACATAAACATTTTTATGTCCTCACTAATTAGAAACAGGAGCCTATTTCTTTCGAAGTTCATGTGATAGCAATCAGGCCGAAGAATGAGGCACATGCAGTATCTGAATGGTTTTATGAGAATACTGTAAAGGACCTGAACTTTACTTTTGGGGAAATATATATGTATGAGTATGTATCTGTGTGCGTATGTGTATACATACACATATGTAAAAGCTAAACAAGCATAACCAGTAAAGCTTCCTGGAATATTTAATGTGGTACATTTACAGTTCATGCATTTCAGTATATATTTCACGTGGCATATCGTTGACCTTAAACTTAAGTGAATGTTTTCATGCCCTTATGTCTTAATGTCTTTCAGCATGAGCAGTTCTTGAAGCTGCTTTATGAATTGGCAACAGCACTGTGGTTTACTGAAATAAAAATATGAGAGCAATCTGTTATTAATTATATAAATCTCCACACAAGAAGTCCTTCAGGTTTACTGTATTTAGGAGTATGTATCAGTAACTTTTATCATAGAATCTTTTATAGCACTACTTCATAATAGGGCAATATTTGAACATGAGTACTTAAAATATCTGTGGCTGGTTTAACTCTGGACAAATGGCAAATAATTTCATTATTGATCATTTATTGACAGATAAACTGGCACAAGTAACTACAACAGTCCAATTATCTAAGAATTTATTGACAGAAATTACTTATCTGCTGTGCCAATCAATAAATAATTGTCAAGATTTCCTTTGGTTATAATTCACTGCAAACTGTAACTTTCTATGCACTGGTATCGCATGAGCTGCAGACTGGTAGGTGGTACAGAAGCCAGGAAAGAGGATGGAGAGAAGGCAGATGGTAATAAAGAAAGCCTTGTCTTACGTCAAAGGGTGTGTTTACAAGTTGCAGTGATGACGAGGGTGATGAACAAGCAGAGATTTCATCTCCTTAGTAGGCCCATCTATTTGGGCTGTAATGTTACTGGAGAATAGTGGGAAATTCAGAGAAATGTTGACAATTCCCTGAGGTGATTGAAGAAGCCAGAAATGTTGATGAATTACGCGCTAGTTGATGTGGACTGCTTCATGAAGATAAAGAAGCAGCCTGGCTTAGTACATGTAGTTGAATCTGGTTTCCTCCAGTAACTCATCAGCATCTGTTTCATTCCTGATTGCTTTCCATCTCCAATTTATACCACTTTAAGCTCTCCCAAAAGACCAGATTAATATTTTCTAGTTTAAGTTTCCCCATACCAGAAGAATCCCACTCCAGTGGAAACAAATCCTGCTGCTTTTGTCCTGCTTTGTGTGAGTGCAGCAGCAATGTTTATCCCAGGTGAACTTTTCCATTTAACTTTTTTAATTACTTTATACCTGAAAGGATTGTGTAATTTTTCTTCATGTCCATACAATTCAAGCTCTTTTGGTTTTCAGGATTATTATTCCTTGTACTTTGTAAGTCACCTCTGTGCTTCATTGAGAAGATGTTAAAATAGCTGTTTCAAGTAGCTGCTTCATTACACCCATGGAAGCTTCTTTCAGAATCTTAGTTTACTGCACTGGGCCCACCACTGATGTGAAAGGGACAATTCTGTCAGTTACCTGCCTTTCTCTTGACTATAATAATGTATGTGAAAAAGCTATGTATAAAGACAGCAGGCTCTTACATGTTGTTGTTGTTTGCAGACTGTCTTCCCCATCTTTTTATTTCTCTTTAGAAAGAAAGTACTTCAAGTACTTTTTTCAAGTGATCTCCACATTACTCAAACTTGCTATGGAGTAGATTTGAACAATTTGTAGATTGGACACCCTGACAGTTAAAATTACAAAAACTGCGAGATTCCTAGAGGTGAAACCAGGACTATTTTTCTCTCTCTTTTTACATGGTGTAGTTAAGAAATGCTGGCTTTATTATCACAACTCAATTTAAGGTCTGGATTGTAGCATGTATGTAGTATAAAGGCTTGAAAGTGACCTAGTTGTAAAGTTGTAATTCTGGATCAGAAGATTCCTTCTCCCGAAATTTTATGTGAATTTGGGTAAAATGGTTTCCCTCCCTCCAGACAATAAGGACTGACCTGCTTTTCATCCAGTACTTCGTGTGCACACATGTGCTTAATTTCAAGCAACAACAGAGAACTTAAATGTGAACATGGCTTTATTGGTACTGAACTGCTGAGATATCTATGTGTTTGTAAAGTACCCTGCAGATGAAAAGCAGAGCATCATTTGGGACATGTAAACGCTGTGATGATACAAATAATGACAGTACAGTTTGCCATATAACAGAGGGAGCATCTGTACTCTGGCAGTGAAATCTGTTTCAGATAATTATCTGCATAGCAGATTGGGAAGAATTTCAATTAGCTACAATCCATAAATGAAAAAGCATGACACTCTGACAAGGAAACATTAATTTAGGAGATTAATCTGCAGGATGTATGTTGATTGTAATTTCAGAAGGAAGCAAAAAGGTCAATACTTATACTAGAGTTTGTATGGTGTTAAGATAATTAGGTTGAGGGATCTTTATTTTTAAAAGTCTTTTAATAGCAAAAAAAGGTTAGTTCTACAAAAACTGGCTTACACTAAGGCTGCAGTATCATTATTAGTCATGTCAGTTTGGAAACTCAGGCTGGGTGGAAATTTTTTTTCTAGAATCATAGAATAGTTAAGGTTGGAAAGGACCTTAAGATCATCTAGTTCCAACCCCCCTGCTTTATATGTTGTATTGGTGTTGAGACACTGAACTGTAACTGGTGTAGAATTTGTAATTTTTTTTCTATCTTTGAAAAATATCAAGCTTTCTTTCCCTGTCAGCTTCTAACTGTTGTTCCACTGTTTCTCAATAACATCCATTCTGAGCAAACTATGAAATTAAGCATTTCCTGAACTCTCTGGTTAAAGCAGAATGATCGCTGCATTTTTTTAATTTGATTGATTCTATTTGCTATTTGTCCCTGGCTCTAGTGGGGAACTGGAGAGACAGGCTCATATGTCTGCTGCTAGTCGGCAAAGTAAAGCCTGTATGTCATGAGGGATTTTTTTTTTTATTCTATTTTCATAGATGGAGCCAAAGAAATTGTATTGTGCAAATACATGAACCTAGAAGAGCATGTATCCTTTTCTGCCTGTAATGTTTTTTCTGAATTAAAGTACTCACTTTTTTTGTTAGTGTATGTCTCTTGAGGAATAGAAAATGAACCTAGATTTTCTGAAATTAAATAGTGTTGTTTGCCCTTCCTTGGCGTTTACAATGGAAGTGGTATCAACATTGCCTGAGGCTTGAAGCTGGAACACAGTTAAGGCTCAGACAGGTCACTGTGTCACTTTGTACAAGCTTAGCCACAGCACAGGGAACTGGGCGCAGACACTGGGTAAAAAGCATGGGCAAAAAAACCATAGGAGTAGTTTTAAATGTTGTTTTTCTTTGTGGTTGTTGATCTGCCCATGACTTCTACTGCCCTTCAGCATGTGCATGGTTGTGTCAGCTGTGGCAGTTACAGGCTTGCACTTAGCTGCTTTTTCAGCATGGCCGTTTCCCATGCTGGACTGTTGTTGGCCAGGGCTGGTGTTTCTCTGCAATGCTGACCCTTGGCATACCAGAATAGAAGTTCTACTACAGAGTGCCCTAATGCAGCATTGGTAGGTTGCTTGCTCTTGACCTAACAGTGTACTTTGCTGGTATTAGATGCTCATAATATACCATCCCTCTTTTGAACTGTCTCTCACTGGAGAGCTCTCTCTGACATGTGGGCTTCAGTCATGGTTTGATTGCTACTTGCTGTAAGGCTTTCAAGGATCCATTCACCTTTCCTTCCCCTTTTCCTTTTATCTAGTGTCATGGTTTAAGCCCAGCCAGTAACTCTAACTCGGAACCACGCAGCCGCTCACTCACTCCCCCTTTTTCCTCCCTCCCCTCCCAGAGGGATGGAGAGTAGAATGGGAGGAATGTAGCTCCCACAGGTTGAGATAAGAGCAGTCCAGTAACTAAGGTATAATACAAACCACTACTGCTACTGATAATAATGATAAGGGAAGTAACAAGGGGAGAGGATACAATTGCTGACTACCCATACACCGATACCCAACCCGACCCGAGCAGCGATCTGGGCCTTCTGGGTCACTCTCCCCAGTTTATATACTGGGCATGACGTGCTGTGGTATGGAATACCCCTTTGGCCAGTTTGGGTCAGCTGTCCTGCCTCTGCTTCCTCCTGGCTTCCCCTCCTCCCTGGCAGAGCGTGAGACTGAGAAAGTCCTTGGTCGGAGTAAACATTACTGAGCAACAACTAAAAACACGGGTGTTATCAGCATTGTTCCCAGGCTGAAAGTCAAAAACACAGCACTGCACCAGCTACTAAGGAGGAGAAAAAATGACCACTGCAGCTGAACCCAGGACATCTAGTCACACAAAGTCATCACTCAGGCTCTGTCTCTCATTTGTGCAGGTAGCAGTTGGGTTAACAGTCCAACTACATAGTGCCATGGTGACACTGCTGTTTCAGGTCCCATTGGTGTATTCAGAAGCATGAGCATTTTTGGACTGACTCACCAAATGGTACTCACAGATACCCACCCAGCCTTGTGAACTATTTTCCCTAAATGACTGTGGCTTGGATTCTGATTTGGTCTTCAAACATGCTTTTCTTCCCTGATGCTAGACACCAGTCGCGTAAGGTAATATGCCTTTCAGTGCAGGGTAGTCATTTATATCATTTGGAGTTAATTTTGGTACTTGCAGCAGAAATCCCTGTAGCTTGAAATTTACTTTCCACATTAAGAGTGCAGATAGGCAAAAGGAAATTAATATTTTGGTTGAACAACAGAGGACATTAAATATTTTTAGTCTCAGCTGGGCGAGTGCATGAACAGCTATCTATGTGTGCTCAGTTCTCTCTTCATCTGCATCAAAGCAGTCTTTTTTGACAAACCATCTGATTCATGAGACAGCCTTACAGGAGCTTAATTAGCAAAGGGATGTGCAATGCATGGCCATGTTGGATTCATCAGGTGTTTGGAAAAGGAAAGCTAACAGATACTAGATTCAAATCTGTCCAGTGGAAACACATCATAGCTCCCATCATTTCTCAGGCGGGAATAAACCTGGGTGAAAAAAAACTGGTTTCATTCATGACCTGCATTACTGTGTGTTCAGTTTCATCTTGTTAAATACAGAACACAGATTCCGCAAAGGCAATGTCTTTGCACTCAGTCAGGACCCACCAAGGCAGGCACACTTTCCTCATAGGAAATTCTCCAGGGTGACTTGCAGGCCCAGAGGTGTGTGTGTGGCTGGCATCTCCTGACATAGAGGAGAAGAGAGATGTATGATTACCAGGAGAAAGCATAATATTTTTGCTTTTTAACATCATCTGTAAGCTTTACCCTGACACTAGAAGAATGACAGTGAAGTGTGCATCAGATAATAAACTCTAGCTTGAGACCTGAAAGCCTTTCCCCAAGATCCTTTTATAACCCTGAAATTAAATGAAAAATACTATATAAGTAAGACTGTAGAAGGACAACCTCCTTTGTGCTTCAAGGACCAGATTGTTTGTTCCACCACAGCCTCCTGAGTACCTCAGTCAGGCAGAAAGCCAGCAGGGTTCTGCCGTGTTTTTAGCCAAGATTGAGGTGCATGATTCCAGCTTGAAGGGTACCTCATCCTTTCAGCACTGAAAATAAAGAGTATCAGGTGAAAATAAGCAAAATAACCTTTACCCAGCCCTTCATGAAATGCATCTGTGTTTCTCTTGCTTGTAGAACTTTCATTTTCATAAAATACACTCCCCTGGGTTAGATGCCTTTACATGATAGCAGGGTCACACGTTTATGGAATGTGATTCTACTTATACCAACTGTCATACTGGCAGCAAGCTCTTTTGGTAGTGACACCCCCAAATCTCTGAGCAAGCAAAGCCAGTGTGTTTTGTTACCACAGATAGTAAAGAAAACACTTTCTCCTTTATTAATTCAGTGAAATTCCATGAAGGTGAAGGGCAAGGTTAAAGTAAAAACGAAGTTGAAAGAAGAATTCGAGGGAGAAAGGAGGCTGGTGCCAGGAATGTTTAAATAATGTTTATCTGCCCCACTGTTTGTACCAAAGTAACCTCTTCTTAAGCAAAAGGCTGTATTTGTTGCTTGCTTATCATTCAATCACTTGCTTAGGGAAGCATTTAGTCCCACATTTTATGTGTGCTGTGGTACAGTAATAGGGTTTGTGTACCACTGGTAAATCAATGTGGAAATAGTATCCCATCAAGCAAAGCTTTGAACTTCTCTCTTCCTTTGGGAAAAAAATGAGCAACTGAAGTAACAAATCTGGTTTCTATCGATTTGTACTTAATGATTTATGCAAACTTTGATTTTTTTACAGTTGCAAAATTTGTAAAAGGAGACTTTCAACTATATTCTCTGATGTCATAACAAAAACTGTTCCCTCAGCCAGATGCTGAAGATACTGTCCTCTATTTACCTGCCTGTTTTCTCTCACTTCTGAGTTGCCCATTCCTCTGTCAACTTTGAAACCTGCTGGTAAACTTGTAAGTTACACAGGAGGTGAGCCAACACATACAAAAATTACTCTTATATTGTGACTATTAGAGTCCCATTTCCTTTGGGAACCAGCTGATTAACCCAAACCAGAGAGAACTCCTTGAGCTGCCAGGAGGTGCTTTGTAGCCGAAGGCTAAGCTCTGTCACACTGCTTGGCAAATTAGTGTGCTCTCATACCAATTCAGTGACTGAGTCAGGTCAATCTTCTTGTTTGTCTGAAGCTTGGGCTGTGAGACGTGTGGTGGTGTATAGAAAAAATCTGTGTATTGTTTGTGGAAATAGTTCCATATCCTGTAATACAGATTCATTGGAAAAAAAGGGCTCTAAGAGAGCTTTCCAATCTGACAGGCCATCCCTCTAACCGCATGGTGGGTGGATACATGCTTATGTCATGGTTTGTAGTCATTTGCCTTTCTTATTCTTAGTAGCTCCACTGTGTCTCCAAGCATGCTTTTTCAGAATGTCCCTACTGTTACCAGAAGATTTTGCTAATAATTAATAGAGTTCTGAAAGTTGCACACTTTACTATCAGTTATATCGAAGTGAGAGTCTGTTAGTCTCAGTGTCATAGAAGAATAAAGTATTAACTTATAAACTGTGTTTAATCCACTAATACACACCATCCTAGCAGGGCACAGAGAGATTTCTTCCCTATAGTGAGACCTGTGAAGTACCATCCAACTTTCGTTTTGCATTTGTGGTTCTGTGCCTCTGGCAGTAAACAGACTCTGATGGACCCAGGCTTTTCTGCCCACTTCTCCGTCAAGGTGAATCCTCTTGTATGTCCTTCTTGGTGAATGCTTCTTGTGTCCCACTATGTACTCGTCCCTTTCTCTTTCGCTTGGCCCTACCAACACTTTCTTTCCTAGAGCTGTAATAAAACAAGTGTGCTAGTGATTGAGGTCTGTCTGCACGCTGTTTTAAAGATGCCTGCAGTGAGCACAGACCATCAGTTGTGAAAATAGCACAATTTTCTTGCTCTGGTCTTTCTCGTTTCTCTCATAGACAAGGTTATTCTGCTTGGTCTACAGAAACACTTCAGCTATGACTTCAGACAGGAAAACTGAAAGAGTAACAAAATCTGTTATAAACATCTATAAACTCCACACAAATGCCTAAACCTGCAGGGCTGTTCCCATGCTAGAGATGCAAGTACATAGGGATGCCAGTTCTCTGCATTTCCAGACCTGTTTCACATGAGAATAACTTGATTCACAGGTTATGTGGAGTAAACACATGCCTTGGAAGAATCATTTTGGCCACTTGTTGTAATTGGAGGCCAACTCACTGTACAGCCATTTATTCAAAAGGGAGAGTTCTGGTACAGGTCTGTCCTACCTTGGCACCTCAAAAAATGGGACAAGTGAGTTCAGTGGCTTCTGAGGCAAATCTAGGACTGCTAGAAATGAGTGCAATTCTGTTGAGACAAACGGAGTCATAGTTACTTGTTACCGTTTTTAATTAAACAGGCAGAGTTCATTATTACAGTGCAGTGGGGAGAAATCTGGAAATTAAATAGGCTCAAGTTATTAACAGGTTAATGGCTTTTAAAAATAAAATTGCCATGTCATTAATTTGTATGTTATCTCAAGGTTACTGTGTTTTGATGCAGGTGTTCTTCAGAGCAAGAGTTCTGTCCTGAGCAATAACCTAGTTATGCCACTTAACACTGAAAAATAAGACGACAGTGGTATCTGGTGTATGAACAATGTGCTAGAGAACAAGTGTATAGAAAGCCAATACAAAGTGTGAAAATGTAAATCAGGTGCCTGCCAAGCCAGGACATATGTGAAACAAATGTTATCAGAGGGTGCTGACAGGTGTTAGCAGCAGCCAGCATGTGGGATTTCTGCTAGTGCTTTATATTTATGTCTTTCTATTAAGTGAATCCCAGCTTCTGTCCTTTTATTTTTCCATATAATAACAGATAGGTAACGTGGTGGTGTGACTGGTTCTGGACTAGTCCAGGCCCTGCAGTCCCTCAAAGGGGTGGAAGGTCCTGCTTTCCTGCCTGCCTCTGGCTCCCTGTGTAGACTGTTCTCTGTGTGTTTCCTCAATGGGCGCATCTTGTCTGATCCATGCAGGCTGTTCTCTACCCTTCTGCTTGTTGCCCTCCAATTCCCTTATTCAACTGAGCAAAAATATTCCCTTATTTCAGTAGCTGGGTATAGCTCTAACAGACAGTTCATGTGTTCATAACCACAGTGCTGCCCCTTTTCTCATTTTAATGATTTACTGTAGCAGGCTGCAACCTTGTTGTATTTCCCTAAATTGCCAAAAAAAAATCAAAGCTGATATTGACTCTTGATATCCTTGTAACTCATCTTAAATGGCAGTAATGTTATATAAAGGAACACCTCATGAGATCTTCTGCTGAAGAGTTGCACCAATTTTTGCCATGTGAGAATCTAACCCATTGTATGGGAATCTGTGATATTTTTCTAGATGTACCACAAGGCCTTGTTCGTGTGAATGTATACACGTGCATACTTGCTGGTTGGTGCCATTGCTCTGTGATTGTCTGTCCCCTTATTCAACAGAATAACATTACAGAAAGTATTACTGAATAAAGAGCTGTAAAAATCTGTGTTGAAAGGGGTAGCCAAGCTCTGTTTTCCCCCAAGTTATAGGACCCATCCAAGTCATCTAGAAATGCCCATGGTTGTTGTTAAATCTGTTGTGTGATCTGATGGATAAGCACACACAGAGAGCTATGTATTCCATGCTTTTAATTATTCTCAGTTTCCCACAACTTTTGTCCATAAGCATCAAACGTCATTGTCTCAAGAGGGAGTTTAAACTGAGAGCAATGAGAAAAGGTTACTGTTAGTGTTGAAACAGAGTTGATTATGTTGTAGCATGAACCAGATTTTTCTTCTTGTGGCAAGACCCTTCCAGCTTCAGATTTAAAAACCTTAGGCCCTGATCCAGTCTTTCCAAAGCTTTTACTGACAGCTGGAATAGGCCTTCAGTGCTCACTGGCCCACTACCTGCTAAGTCCTTGGCTCCTCCATTTTCTGGCATCTTCTGCAGTAGATTAGAGGATACAAAAAAAAATGTCTTGGCTTCTAGTTGCAATTTCACATATGGTAAAGTGAGCTCAGCACTTAGTTACGTGCTTTTTTTTCTTGATCCTCCCTCATGTTGACAATTCCAAGAGCATATATGGAAAATGGAAGTGGAAAATAGGAAAAATTGAAACAAGTAGCGGCGATCTGACAGTATGGAGGTGTTGATACAAGCATGGTATGTCAAACAGAAAAAACCTCTTCAAACCATCTCTGCAAAACTCACAGAAGAAAATATGACACATGGGTTTTTGAGTAAAAGATGATGTTAATGCTCTGAGCTAAGTTGGAGGTATTTCTGCTGGCCTGGTACAGAGGCAATAGCATGAATGAGAAGGATTAAAACCTGTTAGTTAGCCAGCACTTGTTGGAAACAGAAATTTAGCAAGGCACTAATACAGCCAACAGGACAGGAAACATCTGTCATGCTGGCATGGTCAGCATTGTAACCGAAAAGGACCTTACCTCACAGACTTTGCTAAGGCAGGCTGAAGAATTTATGTTGAACTATATAGTTAACATCTTAGAGAGACGATTCCGACTTCTGGCGTCAGTGACAACGATGTAGTATTTTAAGCTTATCTTTGATGAACTAGAATTTGTTTATGTGGTCCTGGATATTTTGTGGGATTTTTTAAGCTATTCTCCTATAGGCCACTACTAAATGTCTTCCTCACTCATACAGACATTTGCAGTTCAGCCACTGATGTGAAAGTTAAAAATTCTTTTGTAGTCATGACCATTATGTCAAAACAGTTATCTCCTCTTAAATGCAGTATTCCTAAAGTCAGTAAGTGCGGGCTTTTTAACTGAGAAAAAAAGCAGAATTGCTGCTAAAAGTCAGACACTGAATTTATAGAGATACATTAAAGTACAGTAACCACAGTGAGTCCAAGTCCGTCATCGGTTCCACTCTGTGGGATAATAATAGAAAGGAACTTGCTTGTTAAGACCATGTGCAGGTAGGATCACCAGATCGCTTTACAAGGGCTTACTGAGCAATTATCTCAGCTCAATATGTAATTACCACTCAACTCACAGCATCTGTCAGGACATGCACGGTTTTGACATAGCTTGTAGCAGACATACATCTGCCTTTGAGCCCAGTCTCAATTTCCCTTTCTTCCATAACCACTGCTGCTGTTTTATACTACACGATCAGATTGCTGGAGTTGAATGTAACAAAATTAGCATCAAGATACGATTGGGAAGAATAAAGTAACTTTTTAAATGACAAACATTAAATGCTTCTTAACAAACATGTCTACTATGAAGCTCTGTTTGTGTTTAACGGTCAAATGATTAGCCAGCAGTCTGTTTCAAAAACCTCTTTCAGTTTGTCTTGCTCCTACTGGTTTTCTAGTTATTGAGGAAAGTGCTCTTAGCCATTCTGTAAGGCTGATGGAAGAACAGACCCATGAGATTTCAGAGATACAAACAAGTTCCTGATAGCTGTAAATAAGCAATGTATTATAATGTCTTCATGTTAAGGTTGTATTTAGAGTTCTAAATATATGCTGCTTTGGGCTCTGTGGGAGATGTGCTGCTGCTG
>NW_009929674.1:32550-35824 GCF_000696875.1 Nestor notabilis | reverse complement strand
CGCTTCCGAGGTCAACAAAGTGCTCTCAATCTTGCTCTGCAGAGAGTCTTCCTCCTTGACATGTAGTGTCAGCACTCTGTCCACAGCAGGGCTCTGCATGCACCTGAGGGAGAGGCTTTGCTTCTGTACTGTGCCATATGGAGTTACATGCTTTAATGCACCCTGGCATGTTGACATTCAACAGACTTGTCTCAGACCATTATGGTTGATGCCTCACTCTTGAATGCAAAGATTAAACAGCCATGATTATCAGCTGGGCATTTTGAAGAAGAGGGTGCTCAGCTCCTGATGAGACTTGAGACAGGTGGTTGTGGATACGCAAAACCACTCTCTTTGAGGAGGAAAGGAACTGGGTATCTGTGTAGCTGTGGTGGAGCTACTACTGCAGGGTCTATCCAACAGATGGTTTTCCCCTACACTGGTTGTTGTGAATGAAGGCACAGAACAGCTGTGTATTGTCACTTTAGCATGTCCACCAAATGTCCTAGGAATATGTGTTCCATGTGACAGGAACTGAGAGGGAAGGGACAGTCTTTTCAAAGCTTGTCTGGTAATGCTGCCCCAGATATGGGACACTGGCTAGACACTGTGGCTGTAGTGGATTTGTGGTTGGGTGGAAATTAACTTTTAACCTTTACAAAAGAATAGGGTAAAGGAAGCAAAAAACTTCTTGAATCATAAACTCACTTAATCTAAAATCAGTACTTACATTTCCTGGAACTCCTTGGCAATGATGACGGGGTTTCTTGAAATTGAGTTCTCATCAGCCTCAATATTTGCTTTTGCTGGAATAGTATTACATAGGTGCATCCTGGGACCATGACATCTTACTAATGCAAAAAATTAAATCACATATTGATGCATTTTGAACCAACATTTTTGTCTGCATGTTCCCAGTTCTTAGTATAGCATGGGCATATGTGATGTGATTTTTATTAATTTTCAAGAGAAGGATGGGCTGAAGTCCAGTGATTTGTGAGACTTCACCATGACTTTTGCATAGAAATGTCTTAAAATGCAGGAATTGTTGTTCTTGAAGCTTCTGATAGCTAGAACTGCCTAAGATTGCCTTAACACTAAGTTTTGCCCCACTTCTGCAGCAGAAAAATGACCTCTGTTGTCTCTGTTACCCCCCGAATGTTAGTTGTTTCAAACAGGTGACATTGGCATCTAAGAATTATTAAAGTTTTAGTAATTATTATAGATTCAGGTGGAAAAGCAATATTTTGCCCTTGTGAATTGTTCTTTGAAATGAATGATGTAATAGCTAATCGCTGGCACTTAACTGAGTAGTTAAAAGAAGTGCTGCTACTGATAACAGTAGAGTTGAATGATTTTTATTGTGGCCAAAATGATTCAGTTCCAAGAGCTGTTTATTTTCCTGTTTTGAGAACTGTTGGTATGTTTGATACATTGGATACGCTATTGAAACCAGCAGGGAATTGTTAGGGATTTAATGGGTCACCCTGTAAGCTGCTGTTTCTGGAAGGACTTTATGACAGGATAACATTTTTTTGTTGCACAGGCGTACACAAGGTACCTGAGTTCTTGCAGTGTACTGTGGTACAACTTTGTGAAATGAGCCACTAGTGAAATGAGTTCTGAGAATCTATATAATTAAACTGCTGAAATATATAATTAAACTGCTGTAAAACCACTATGTAAAGTAAGAGGATCTGTGAAGTTTCTGGGATAGAATCTAGCTACAAATTGCCAGTATTTTTCTTAAACTCATCTGCGAAGAGGTTTCATATTTGGAAATTTTCGTAGTTTGGAACTGATAGTAGCTTCCTTCAAAAAATTACAGGTCTATCCTCTCTTGCTACGACCTCTTCATTCACATTTATCCAGTGGAAGTTAAAACTAAACTGTTAAGCAAGATAAGGATCTGAGATTGTTCTTCTTGCTTTTAATGTACAATAAGTTTTTGGTACAACTAAACAATAAAGTGTTAGTTTATACTGTGATGCATCACAAAATATTTAAAGCTTTGCCATTAATTGTTTTATATGTGAACTGTAACTGATCTTCCATGGTGCAGGTCTCTGAGATGGAAAGAGGTGTGGGGGAAAGAGGTATTTTTCCCAGCCTGTGATTGTGGATCTGTAGGGAACGGATTAGGGAAAGGCTGTGGAGATTACTGAAACCGTAAGTACTCAACTCCTTAACAAGTAGGGGAGAGGAGGATTCCTCATTCCAATACCCTGATAGAAACTCATACAAAGCTTACTCAGGTTCTTACACAGGGGAAAGAAACTGAATCATCAGTACTCATACAGCAAAATTTTATTACCTTTAGGAACTGGATTTTGCTACCTTTATCTGCCACCTAACAGTAGTAAATCCCAGGTTTCTAGAAAGTCAGTTCATGGACTAGGACACACTCAAAGATATATGTGTATTCTGAATCTGGTCACTAAATGTTTAACAGAGGTTTTAGATAAAAGGTAACATGTATGTAGTGAGGCTGCCTTGTTGAGTCACAGAACTGGAATAACAGGACCTTTTTGTCACTGTTCACTGAGCTGTTCATCTGCATGTGGAATTCATTTGCATGCCATTGACATTTGGGGGAGAGTGCTGGGAAGCGTCTGGGAGGATCTGCACTCGATGCGGAACAGATCTCTGGCTACAATTGGATGGGAACAAAATTAGCTTGTCCTGTGGGGAAAAAAAGACAAATGAAACTTGGCTTCATGAAAATGTCTCTCAATTGTACATTTTTGTTCGGTAAGATGCAGCAATGCCATGTAGCTAAGGCATAAGTGTTAGGTATTCGTAGGAATTGGTAGGAGAGTTTCATTGCAAATCACTTTCTGGGCTGTATAGGTAACGTCCATCTTTGGGAAGTTCTCGGGGATTCACTTTTTCCATCTTCAAAACACTTTCCTGGTTTATTGAAAGGCTCTGTAGATCCTAAAGTTGTGTTCCTTACAGTGCTGACCTGGTTGATCTTGTATGAAAAAGACTTCTTCAAAGATAGCCTGTGAATGTTTTCTGAGGTTCTGAAATACACCAGCTGCACACTTGTCAGCAAAATGTTCCTTTGGTTTAGTAAGTACAGGAGCCAGGAAAACTTGCCTCGTGTTTACCAGGACCAAACAGTCTGGTGGAATGTGTATTCAAGGTAGTGAACCATGGCTGGAGTGATGCAAATGTGTGTGGATGCTCAAAGCTGCTCTTTCGCTCAGAGTGAATGTTAATGACACTTCTGTGTCTCACGGTGGATTCATTCAGACATTAAGTCACTGGAAAAATACTCTCTGAAAAACAT
>NW_009929674.1:19636-32519 GCF_000696875.1 Nestor notabilis | reverse complement strand
GACTCAAAACCTTGTAATAGCAGCATGATTAAAAAAAAATAAATTATTTTGTGATCTTAAAAATCATATGTTGGCCGAAAATATCCTGGATTCTGACTAAGATGGTCATTTCAGCTTGTCCAGCATATTTAGCTTCCCTGTGGCTCAGTTAAAGACTAAGAGCTGTGATGTCTGTGAGTGAAGGAGACGGCCTCTGTTGCATATAACCAAAGAGTACTTGGAGCAGTTGGTGAAGTTGGACTGGAGAGAGGATTTTTATGTTAAATTACTGTATTGGGTGAATCATTCTTTTACAAAAATATTTTTCAAAGATGATAACAAGGTGATGGGGGTAATTTAATTTATTTATTGTTTCTGTAATCGCTTTAATTTCTAGACTGGCACTGAAACTTCATAGAACCTTAATTAGTGAAAGACTAATGTCTGAGCAAACAGAGCAGCACCTTTTGGGGCTGCACCTGAGGTGAATATATTAGTACATTTTCAGTGCAGTCAATTGCAGCAATTACAGTAAAAGTAATTGCTCAGCTTGTGCAGTTGTGGTGTGAATGTTCTTGGCAAGGAATAGCCACTTCTGAATTTGACGAGTCTTCCTATGTGATTTTGGTCGACTTTTATTTGATCTTTCTGTTCCTGTGATACATCTGTTTGAGACTGATCAATCTCCTAGATTTGTTGGTTAGGTTGTTTTTTAAGGATTTTACTTTCTTCTAGGCAAAGCTGTCTCCTTCCCACTCACTGTGTGCGTATCAGCTGGCACAGTATGTCCTCGTAGGTGCTATTGTAATACAGAGCTCACTGTGATTAATTGTTGTAAAGAATTCCCATTCATGGGAGCAGGAGGTGAGCCTCAGTAAAAGCAGGGAAAAGATTTGATTGGGTAAGGTGGAGGGTGGATTGGCCTTCTGCTAGTGTCACCTGGAGAAGCATTAAGTGTTTGCTGCATAAAGCAGGGTTGGCCGCTGTGTAAGCCTCCAGTGTGTTCTTTCATGGGAGAAAGTTTCAGATTCATGATGAGCTTTAAGCCCTATATTTAATACAGGCACCTGGTTCATTTACATTGCATGTAGTAACTGTACAATGAGAGTTTAAGGGAGTTCAGGTTAGGGTGGGAGTGGGGGAGGACGAAATACATCTATTAAAAAATTCCTCTCCTTTTCTACAAAGATGCTGGCCACATGACCAGTGGCTGGCATCTCCTAAATGGGAAACACCTGCATATACCATAGAACGGTTTGGGTTGGAAGGGATCTTAAAGCTTATCCAGTTCCAACCCCCTGCCACAGGCAGGGACACCTTCCACTAGACCAGGTTGCTCAAAGCCCCATCCAACCTGGCCTTGGACACTGCCAGGGAGGGGGCAGCCACAGCTTCTCTGGGCAAACCTGTTCTAGTGCCTCACCACCCATAGATGCTCATATATGAGCTACCTCTCTGCTGAGAAGTGCATAGCAATATGCTTAAGCAAGGAACTGATAAAGCCATCACAAAGTAGTGGCTTGCCATTTTCTCCTTGCAGGTTTTGTTGGTTTTAACATGTATGCATGTTCTTCATATGCTTACATACTATTTTAAGCATGGGGACAATACCCATCAGCTTACAAATCTGTTCAAACTTAAGCACTTATCAAGCTTGAAGATTAATTTGCAGCATAAGCTGCTGCTAGCTGAACACTGAAAGGAACATTAATTTCCACTTTCTCCTTCAGTGAGTACTAATAGGAACATGGATCCCTCAAGCCTGACATTACGTAAAACTGCTATTAGGATGTGGATTCCAAATTTTGTGTCTTTTGGGTTCTATTCTTTTAGATTTAAGCATATAAAGCCAGACCTTGGAAACGTCTGATTGGTGCTGATTTACATCAGCTAAGGATCTGGTTCAGGGCACATGTCAGCATCCTAACTTGTATGAATCCAACTACAAAGCAGTTACTGTCAGTTCCTGTATTCCTATCGTGACTAACTTCAATTTTCACAGTGCACTGTAGCTGAAATATAGATCACAGTTAACCCAAAGTCACTTCTGAAAAACTGTTTCAAAAGCAAGTTTACTTAAGTTTGAAAGATACACAGGCACTTAGAAATGGCAGGCAAATCCCTCATGGCTTTTGAAAATCTCATTTGGTGCTTACTCCCTGTTGACTTCCATGGGAATTGAGCCTGTCTGTGTTTTTTAAAAATCATATGTGTACTTATAGGCATCTTTACTTAAAATTCTGGCTGTTGTCATTTTTGAAAGTGTCATCTGATGGCTAGAATAACTGGAGAATTGATCTGTGTTCCTGCCGTGGGTTTCAGTGATTACTAACATGGTCCTGTCTGCAGGGTGTAACTTATTCTTTTGTTTATCATGAAGAATACTATCTGGCAAATGCCAGTTGATGATTTGTTACTAATTTTGCATATGTCGTAATTATTCTTCTGTGTTTTAAGGTGTGTCAGCTGCATGGGACAGAAAGGATTTCTGTGCTTGGAAGTTAAAGGCATACAATACATGTTTACATACATGTTTACAGATACAGTTCCTATTGCATTGAGCAAATTTTCACAAAACCAGAGTCTGACCTTTGGAGTGGACAGCACTGTATTTAATGTGCTCATCATTTATCTGAAGGCTTCACTGGTTTTTATTTTACTGTTTAATTTCTGACACATTGCCATTAAAATGGATTCTGCCAAGAGCAATCCAAATCATGGTTGAAAAGGAAAAGATGCAGAGACAAACACCTCACCCCCCTTTGCTGTTCATAGAAAATCTGTATGAATGGGAATTTCGGGTATCTGCCCAGGCTGAGAGGTTGGTGATTTTTAGGATGAGTACCAGCCAGCTTGCACATGTGAAAAGTGTTTCTCTTCTGAAGTGCAAATAAATACCTAGAAATGCATGGTAAATTTAACCTTATGAAGTGTTGGAAGTGAAGAAACTGACAGATCATGGAAGTCATCCAGCAAAACTAAGTTGGATTTGAGTAATTTATGAAAGGTACAGAGTAATTTGTTCATTGAGTGCTGGCAAGCAGCAGTAGGTATGGCTGTCTGTCTTGCTGCAATGATGCTCTGCAAAAATATGCAGCCAAGACAGGACAGACAACTGCAGCTGGCACTGGCTGCTCAGTGAAACAGCTCTGGGGTTTAGCCCTGTGGAGTTTTAGTTTGTTTACTGCAGTTCCAGACGCAGAACTGCTTTGAGACAACCAAAACTTCGATAGAAAATAGAAAGTTGCAAACACTTCAAATAGGAAGATACCACTGATCTCCTGCTAGCCTTTCTAACAGGAGAGGTCCAGAGGCCTTGGAGCAAAACAGAAGAGTTACTGTGTCTGTGCTGGGTCCTACCAAATCTTCATCCAGCTTATTATTCTTCTTAGCCTTCTGGTTATGATTGTAATGTCTGTTCTTGCCTGTTTAATAGCTTATGGGTCTTTGCTGTGAGGACTTGCTATTAAATAGATCTGTGGAGCTCGGCTACGGCCTGTGGCCTCACTTTGTCTTTCCCCTGCACTGAAACCCCTCAGTGACCAATCATGGTAGATAGAGTACAGCAGAGGAGAACAAGGTGAACAAGGCAGGGAAAACACTGCTTCCCTGTACGTTCTCACATCTTCCATCAGTTTGCAGCTCAGGGATTTCCTAAACCAATGGCATTATCCTCATGGTAAGCTCTTGATGGAATCTAACAGTCATCCTAACAGACTCTTCATCCCTTTGGGAATCTAGGGATACATGTAGTAATTAAGAACAGTATCTTTCACCGGCGTTCTCTCTGGACCTCAGTGGATTACTGAGCTGTAGTACACAGGTACAGCCGGGTTTTAGAGGCGACAGGAGCAAGCTTGAAGGTGAATTGTATGAAGTGTCTGTGAGAGACTGCTGAGGACCAGAACTGTCCAGGGAGCTGCCTCTGAAACGAAGGCTGAGCTGCCGGGTGGTGCTGTGAAGACTGCAGTCACAAGGATTGTTTGCAGCAGAGCTGCTAGTTTATAAACCTACACATGGCACTGGGCAAGAAGTGAGCCAGTGGTACATGAGGCAGAAGGAGCCTGTGTAGACATGCAGTAGGCAAGCCAGAAGGCAGAAAGCAGAGGCTGGAGGGCCTGTTACCTGGAGAGAAAACTTAAAAATGTGGCAGAGCCAGTGGGCCCCCCCATCATGCAGCATTGCTGACTGAAATGAGAGAGTTATTTGGCTTCAGAGATGAGTAAGACTGTGCAAATACAGAAAAATAGTGCTGGAAATGAAATTTCTGCCAAATTCAAAATTAGCGACTGTGAGTGACAATTGTTAGCAGATGTCAGGTTTCTATTTATTTACTTGTTTTCTGGGATGTCTATAGGTTTCATTTAAATCTTCTTTTGTATGTTAGTCTTTCAAATTTTCTCACGTGAGATGCAGAGAAATTGTGTATCAGCTCTTTAAAATGGCAATATTGAGACACCTGGGTGAGATTCTACATGACAAGAAAAACTCTGTGTATGTTTATTGCAGCTGTAGATCTTGTTTATTTACAGAGTGAAATGTTATTAAACAACTGGGGTGATAGGCGGAATAACCAGTCTACACTCTCTGGGCTAGTATTGACCATCATCACCCACCTGGCTTCTTTGCAGAGCCTGCAGAAAAAATTAACATCCCTCCGACACCTAAGTAGCTGTTAAACAAGAAGCCTGAGCCCTAGCAATGCAATAGCAAAACCATTCCCTCCCCTGGAAGAGAAGAGCAAGGACTTGCAACTTAAGGATGCCACTGAGCCACAGTGGCTCAGTGCTCTGGAGCCATCCCATGAGCTGGTGTCTACAGTGCAGTTGCCAGGACTTTGGATCTCTCCACATTTGCAAGGAAAGCATGAAGGGAAAAGGAAGACTGTAAAATTTTGCTTCTAAGATGGGCCTTTCAGTTGCGGCTGTTGACACTGTTCTTGGTCCAGTGAACACGACAGAAACCCATGTTAGCAGCTGCTTTCCCTATCAAAGCATTTTCTTTGCATGAGAGCGTCAGCTGGCTGAAAACTGTCTCCAACCATTTGACTTTCCATGGTGGGGGTGTTACTTTTATCACCAATAAAATATGAGAACCTTTGGATGTGGTATTACCTGGCTTACTTACACATCCTGGTAAAATTTCCAACAGCTGCCTTTTTTTTTTTTTTGGTGACTGTCAGCTTAATTTAAATCTCCTAATTTTTCTGTTCAGGGAAATGAGCAATGCAAGATGAAGGGTGTATTTTCAATATCCTTCTTCCCCAAAAAGGCATATACACTGTGTGCTGAGTGGGGGGGGATGGAATGGGATGGGACAGGATGGGACGCAAGCTTGCTTCTCCGCAGTTTCAAAGGAAATCTGAAAATTTGTTCTCAGTTTATGTGCAACTTCCTTGTGTGGGCAGCTAGACCCTTGGCAAGGACTTAGTGTCCTTCACTTCAGGAGGCTTGAGAATTTTCCTTGTTGACTCTGGTTTCATTCCATTTTAGAAATATATGGAAGAGGGGGGGAAATAAGAGTTCAGCAGCCTACTTCAAGAAAACACCAAGGTGGGCTGGAGAGGACAGTATTCTGGGAGGGCAGAGACAGAGGTCTTATCCCCCTATCTGTCATTTGATGCCTAGCTGAAGGCAGATCACTTTAGATCTCTCTTACATTTTCTTCTCATGCTTTTTTCTCCTTGCCCATTGAGCCTTTGAAAGTACAGCACCTAACACAACAGAAACTAGAGGTCTGGTTGGGGCTGCCATTATTGGTAGGCATTGTGACAGTGTCTCTGCAGTGTTTCAACTGTGAAACATCTGCCATTCCTTACCCATTCCTATATGGCAATGGCAGCTTGTTTTTCTTACATATATTGTCTGAATAAAAATGTAAATTTTGGTGATCTGGAAAGTTCTGTAGTGAATACTTCAGCCAGCATCTGGGATTCAAACAATTCTGCTGAGCTTTCCCATGCTCATTAAAATGTCCTCAGGTTTAACCTGTGTTTCGTGTGCTTTTTGGCATCTTCATTCTCTTCTGAATAAAAAGTGTTACAAAAATCTCCTAGATACAAAGGTGTTACCAAATGTATACCCAGAAATGCTCTCCATTACAAGTACTACCGTGTGTTTAACATTGCTGTGGAGCATATGGAGAACAAGTGGTTAAGTAGAAGATACGTAATCTTTCTGAAGCCTCCGTATGAAAAAATTATCCAGTACTCCATAATGCTCCTGCTTTTGGTGGGCATTGACGCAAAATGTTGGAATTAACATTTGATAAATATCTTCTTTTGTCTTAATGGGTGTAATTGTAACTTCAGGCAAGACAGCAGCAGATCTGTCAAAGGCATAACAAAGAGCTCACCTTCTGCTTTAAATCTTGTTGCAAAAAAGAAAATTGGATTTGAGGCTGCAAGCCACTGTTTGCAGTTATTGCTTATTCTGCTTATTTGGTGCTCTAATATCTTGCAGAGACTGAAAAGTAGTTACATATGTTTCAGTACGCAGGTACTCAAAAGCCTGTCTTCACTGCAGTGGGGCATTCTTGCAGCCACAGGCAGAGGTGCCATTGCCTAGCGCTGTCTGCATCTGCCCGCAGAACAGCATCTTCCCTCTGTGCTGTCAGACTGCTCTGCTTAGTTGGCTCTGATGGGGTCTCCAGGGACTTTGTCCAAGGATTCAGCTTTAATTTGAATTTACCTCCAGCCCCAGAAGCTAGGCTATGAGATTATTTTAGGAGTGTATATGTATGTGTGATAATTCTCATGTGTCTGCCGCAGCAGGGTCCGACAGACTGCTGTGCTCTTTGACATCATGAATTATATCCACAATTGCATGAAGCCATCTACTAATTTTTTCCAGTGGTGACTTTTTTCTTCCAAAAGGTCACGGACTACGCTGCTGCTCACTGTTTACTTAAAGAGAAAGAATGTAGTCACATATGTTCACACATATAAACCATAACTGGTCTGATACTGTATGTACTGTGTACAGTGCTTTGCTTTAAATAACTGAAAACAGACTAGCATGCGTAGCTTCAAAAGTTGAGTGTACAATGAAAAAGGAGGATAACAAATGAGTGGGTTTTGGTTTTCTTTTGGGTTTTTTGATTTGTTTTTTGGTTATTTTGTGCGGTTTGGGTTTTGGGGGGATTTACTTAGTTGGGGTTTTTTTAATCTTTTACCAAGTATTGTGAGTACTGTAAAGCAAATAAATGTGTAACTTGTTTGAAGTTTCTGCCCAGTTAGGACATGGATAACTGATAAAACTGATACCCTTTTGTAAACATTTGGAAAGACAGTTACACTGATGTGAGATCCCCTGGTATAGTGTAACTGAAGCATTTCTGAACAGGGCAGGTAAAATCCTGCTTACTTGGTGATTTTTGAAGAAAATAGGTCAGGACTCTAGATTGTCGTCTTGTTAAGAAGTCTTCAGTGCCTTAAGATAACTTCAATACTTAGCTGAATGGCCTTTGTATCTTCCTGCCAAAGGAGGCATGGCTTTCAAATTAGAGTGAATCACACCGGTAGGTGATTTCTGAGGTCTGGTTAAGACAGCTCCGTTCCAAAGGCTGAGAAGCACATTACATTTCCAGCTATCCAACTCTCTCTCCAGGACTGTCAAGTAATTTGACTAGTACAGTTCCAGAGACCTGGCAGAATCTTCTTTTCTGTAAAAGCTTGCTAGAGTGATTGCCATAGCTTTTAGTTTAAATTGCAGAACATGAAAGGGACTGTGCAGAAAACATCAGGTTATGGATAAGACACTGAGCTGAGATGTGGAGGAAAATAAGCCACAAAACATTGTAAAGGAGTATACATGGACTAAACATGGGAAGTAATACGGGAAGAAGATAGCCTGGTGATAAACCTATTTGGTTTATCAGAGCCTGACCTGCATCCCAACTGTGGTTTAGTCTGTGCATTATGTAACACTTGGGGGACACAAATCGTGCATCCCCAGGATCCATGTGGTTCTCATTGAAGCTTCTGAAATGTCTGGTTCCTCTCCTGGTAATTCACAAGTGGTCTGCACGTGCAGACCTTGCTGTTTACATCATAGTATTGTCATGTGACCTTTTCTTGTTTTGCTGTCAAAAGTATATGATTTCATCTTTAAGAATAAGGAATGAGGGTTACAGGAGCAAATAGGAGACCTAGTACAGGTCAGTAATTAATTTTCTATTTTTGTTTTTCCAAGGCTTATAACTGTGTACTGAGATATGCTAAGTATATGGATGTTGTTGTAAGTCTATATACAGCATATCAATGATCATAGAAGTATGCAAAAAAATTATGCATACACAGCTAGGATGCACTTCCCTGGGATCACATACCCTGGCAGTAATGTATATTTCCTGCTAAATGTTTATCGTATCATATCTGTGTTTATTTAGTTGCCTTAATGTGTGTTTTGAAGCTGTGGGGCTCCATTTGCGATTGTTTCCCTGACCAAGTGTTATGTGGTAGACAGGCAAACTAACTCATTAGTGAAAGGCACTAAATAGAAATCAACACAGTGATGTCCTCTGAGTACTCATCTTCCTCCGGATTGAAGGGTTGTGCTGTTGATAGTGAAATGATGGATAAGGACAGAGGATGATCAGTTAAAATTCAGTTGGAGTAACTGATATGGCTTGAGAATGCTGTCTTTATAATTGATATTGTCATTTAATGATAAGCATAGTCCATTGTTGGACTGGAAACTACGCAAAGAAGATTCCTAGGTGATGCGCACTGTCTTTCCTCTGTGGAGTAGCTGTGAACAGACTGAACTAACACTATCTTTGCTTCTTCTGAAGACCTGAGAACAGGATGTCTAACTAGCATAGGATTCTTAAAAATAGCAGAGAAGAATGTGTCCTTCAGATAACTCTCAAAACTTGCTGAAAGACAGTGTTCTTTTACATACCAAGGCCCAAAGTAGTGAATTCCAAGGAGAATAATCTTTATCTCTACCATAGCCGCTGCCACAGGTCTGTCCTGTCGGACTCTATAAGGTACTTGGTTATTTTGTCCTGATTTATGTACTGTGCTTTCCTCCTCCTGATATTTGCACTCTGTTTTCCTCTGGTGTGTATTTTAAGTTGTCCGTCACACAGAATTCCTTGTGACTAAGTAAAATAGGCTGAGGCTTATTCAGAGCTCTTGGCTATCTCTCTAGTCATAAGGGAACTAATTGAAAAATTAGGCCCATTAAGCCTGAACCATTCTTCCTCTGACCCTAAGACTTTTCTTCTCCTCTGGATGCTGTGCTTGGGAGAAGTGTTTCTTTGCTGTTTTTTAAGGGATTTCAAACCAGATACTTTAAAAGCAAAACAAAAACCAAAACCCACACATGCAAAACAGTTTCCTCACTCAGCTGTGAGTATTATGACAGTGAGTGCAGCAGCAAAAATATGTGTCCTTTTAGGGAAGTAAAAAAAGGAAGGCAGGAATCCATCTGAGTTTATAAGAGTATAGAAGAAATTTCTGCTTTGAAACAGAAGTAATTGTGCTGACAGAGGGATGCTGACATTATACCCAACTAGCTATCATGTGATTGCATTACTCTACAAGATCTCCTTCACAGCTCTATGCAATATGATGCTGCAAAATCAATCTGTTAGTTTCTGTATGCAGTGTACTTAATGGCATTAAAAAACGCAAACGATTTTGTGTGGAATAGAGAATAATTTTAAGTCAATAGAAACTAAACAAAGCTTATAAGAGTGTAGCAAATGAAGCTTATGGTGTCATCCAAAGTCCATTCAATTTGATAGCATGATTTGTATCAGGCCCAAAGTAACTAACTTAAATTTATAGAAGATCAACATGTTAATTTTGTTACTGACTTTCTAATGGAGTAGTAGATTTTTCCAACAGTGCTGAAAAAGACTTCGTTGTTTTACTCACAAGGTGAAGGAAGAACCTCAGGTTACACATTGATTTCTGTATGCATAATGCTACATACTCATTTGAAATTATTAAACATTTTCCATAGGAGAAGTGCCATTCACATGCTTAGAAAGTAAGGCAATTTTGAAGATAATTTATCTGCTGTCAAATTTAAAGAAGAAATCCAGAAATGTTGTTAGTGAAAAAGAATAAATGGTGGATGAAGAACACTTCAGAAGTGTAACATTCTTATTCCATGTCATGAGCTATAGTTGGAAAAGGCTGTTAAAACAAATCTGATTTCTGTAAATGTAAACCAGCCATGTCATGACAGATTTTTCAATTGCAGTTTGTAATCTAATCTTAGGCCCAGTTAAAAGACTGATTTAGTAGTAATGTAACCAAGGTTACACCATACGTGTGTACAAAGTCACTAGATTCATAATAATCTGTGCTACATAATACAATGTGGATTACTGTGAGTTTAGCAACTATGAGGAATCTAGCTTAAAATAGAAGTACAAGCAGTGCGATACTGTTTTGGACATGTGTATCTGTGACCTTTGCAACAGTTTTGCTGGAGAACAGGCAATTGTTCAGCTGCTGTATATCTACCACATTCCAAAACTGTCAGGGATTTGCACAAGCATTCTTTTGCACAAGCTGACATTCTCTCTCAGAGGATATTGTATTCTCTTATAGCAAAAGCATGTAAATAAATTTATTAAGGGGAGTAGACTCAGGAAAAAACTATTGGATCGCAACCTGTAAAATTAACTTCAGTTTAACTGGAAAAAAATAGATCATTGTTTTCTAAAATGGGTACTTAGCAATAGATTATGATATTCATATTTGGGCAACTCTGTGAAGGAAGGTCCTGAGAACTGAATTCTCCTACTCATATTGGCAGTATTCCTACATATTCAGCATACTAATCTGCTAGGCCAAGTAGAAAAATGAGTGCTTAACTTTCAAGAAAACATGAGCTGGGCCCTCTTGGTCAGTGTAACTCCTTAATTTAGTTTAGTTAATTCTTCTGACATCATAGGAACAACTGCTTTTCTTTTCCGTTTGCTCAGACTTGAGGCTTGTAGAAAAGAGACACCAGGAATAAAGAGTGTGCATAGGATTTAGTCCATGGAAACAGAAGCTAATAGTCCAGATGGTGCTGGGAGTGATGGTGATTATCAGCAGTCCATCCCTGCATTGGCCTCCATTTGTAAGCTGCAGGTCAGCACTACATGTCCTTGCATCTCCCTTGACTTGGTAGGGATTCTGCACTACTCATGTATTCACACTATTGAGATGTCATATGCTTTTCCGTGTGCTGTTCTATACTACAAAATCCATCAATGCAGAGCAGGATCTGGCCAGTAGCATCAGAGCCAAGGTTTGGTGATGTTTTACATAGCCATTTGGTCTCTGGTGTGACAGAAACTTTTATTCATTTGAAGAATAAGTACATTTTTCTACTTGAGGACATCCTGCTTTTCCCTTGTGTGTTCTTCCGTCACCCCCTCCCAGCAGGTTTAGTGCCCTGGCATTACACTGTGAATAGCTTCAATCTGTGTTGTGGGAATCATGAAGCAGCAAGTCATTCGGGTTCTACTAGCATTAGTCACAGTATAAAGCCATTTCACATTCACATGAAATAATATGTCATTCTACAAAAAATACCACATATCTTACACTACTCTAAATTGCAGCCTGTGGACCTGAGTCTGATACCTGAAGCAAGAATAGGGTTGGAATTTGAGAAATGGTCAGCAATGGATATTTTGTTCAGCAGTGAGAGAAAAGTATTCCTGATTCAGTCATCAAAGGAAGAAGCTTTGTCTGTATAAGCAGCCCTGAATCCTTTTCAGTGGGATTCTGCACTCTGCTGTAGTAGAAAGCAGCAATATTGGGCCTTCCAACAGTAGACCTCAGCCAGGTGAAGAGTTCTGTGACTTCTTCCAATGCTGATTCCTTTTTAATAAAATTCTAATACAGTAAAACCCTTGCTGAACAGGCACTAAAACATTTCCCATGACCCTGTTTTCTGTTAAAGAATCTCATTACCAAATAGGACTTGCAGAAAATATCCCACTGAGCTATGGCTAGCCCACCCGTTGTGTCCTGGCCTGAGAGCACCAGTGTTTCAGTAAGCAGAGCAGTCAGCTATGAAATGCAAGGTTTTCTGGTTTGAGTTTGATCTGTGTTCACATGCAGGATGTGCATGCCATAAAGTAACCCACTAATAAGCAGTTCTGCCCAGATGTTTACAAACATTTTGGTGTTCTCCCGTCAGCCAGGTATGTAGTGAGTCCATCACTAGGAGCTGCAGCATGCGGGAGAAATGGAGGGACTCCTCGTGACACGAAGTTGCTGTACCAGAAAATAGAAAGATAAACTGGTTATGAAATGATGTTAGTTGTCTGGATATAAGATTAGTATAGTCTTTCAAACAGTGTCACCTTTTCCATCTATAATAGATTGCAATTATGAAATCTCATTTTGAATTATATATATATTTTTATATATGAAATTTATTTGGTTCACATCATAAGTACCTCTCCAAGCTTATCTGCATATTCCATTATAATTCATAGTTTTCTACTAAGATAGCCCCAAACTAATCAGTGCTTTACAAGCTAATCAGCTCATACCATCACAAGAGGCATAATGCAAGTAATTATGCTTTTAATTTAACTTCCAAACAAGGAGAAAAAATCAGATTGAACAAAAAGAGGTTTATCATGAACTCATGAATTGATAATCATGATTAATGGAGAATCCCTAGGTGAAGATGTGGTTCAGTCTCTTACCTGTGACCCTTTCATTGGGCATGGTAGGAAAACAAGCACACATACTCCTGTGGTATATTGACCCAGCCAGCAGCCAAAAACCTGTTATCTCCAGCATTGTCTCCTGATCAAATCAGTTACCACTTCCATGTATTAAAAATAATGATCTTTTCTCTCTTAGACAATCTCACTATTAAATATATATGACCGGGTTTCTGCACATCACATAGGCATTCAAGTGAAAGGACAG
>NW_009929674.1:0-19605 GCF_000696875.1 Nestor notabilis | reverse complement strand
TATAATGCGTAATTATGTCAGTGGATTCCCAGGTCCTGTTCTTCATGGT
Source organism: Nestor notabilis (assembly GCF_000696875.1). Taxonomy (NCBI): domain Eukaryota; kingdom Metazoa; phylum Chordata; class Aves; order Psittaciformes; family Psittacidae; genus Nestor; species Nestor notabilis. The sequence goes on along the minus strand of NW_009929674.1, from coordinate 19,556 downwards.
GTTCCTGAATCTCTGTAAAAATATGGACAATAAATCTCTCTGTCTAATATTCATATAGCGATCAGCAAGGAAAGGTGACAAAAACATGAAATAGTTTTGCCAGAGAAGTTAACTTTTAGTGGGATTTTGTTCAAGAAAAAATGCTTTGCAAGTAAAGAGAAATAGTAAAAGTTCCACAGTTGTGTAAAAAATGGACAACATAGTTCCTACTCTATATCAGAAATCACAAACCAAATAAACCTATTTTCCCTGGAAAATGCATCAATATCAAGCCAGAAGCTCCATTTTATTTAGCATAGGTATGAATTATTTCTAACTTGCACCCATTAGGCTACTTAGAAGGCATTCACTAACTCAATTAGAACTTCTGTTGCATTAAAATTGGTGTTTGAGGAATAGATGGATTAGACTTCACTTGTATATTTGCCTTTGCCACTCTGCAGAAATAATGAACGGCTTGAAAAGGGTAAATCAGGATAAGACCCAGGCACACAGAGTCTGTCAGCTCTGCAATTTAACTTTCTTGGAAATGAAATTGAGATCTGGTGTGCCAGAAGAGAGCACAGGATTGACAGTGCAAACATTTTTCTCTTTCTCTGGGCAGAGTGTAGTGTAATACTCAGGATTTTTTCCTGTGCCAAGAAATTCCGCATTATATTGGATTTTAAAATCTTATTATTTTTAGAATTTACCTATTCTCTAAACTGAAAGAACAGAATTATAGTTATCCAATGAGACTGAAATACAGATGTTTTAAACCAGTTAAAATAAATATGCTTTTGTATAATATATAGTGTCCTTTGGCAATGAGTTGCATCAGTTTAAGTCCCAGAGATTAACAGGATTTAAAAATCATTAAAGTGTAGATGTTGAAATCAACTGTTACATAATCTTTTAAAAATTAGGTTATATACTCCTGAACCTTGCAGCTGGAGGATATGAGAAGAAATACTACTTTTATCAGGTCTCCAGTGAAACCAACAGCTCAGCTAATCAGACTAGAACCGGCAGAGGTTGGTTTGTTCTTCAGGAGTTGGCAGTGCACAATCTGAACGTGAAATGGGCTCTCAAATGCACTGCAGAACTGAACACCAGCCTCCATTTGCTGCAGTCAGGAAGCAGCTGGAGGCTGGCCCAGGGTGGCATATGTGTGTGACCTGCATTAGTGGCTTGAAGTCACTTGCTGAAATGAAATCTAAGATGTTGCATCTTTTCACTTGGATTTCTTTGAAAGTATTATATACAGAAAAATGATGAAACAGATGCATTATTTCTCAGCCTCCTATCCTTTAAAGGGTTTATTAGTTTTTCCCTCTTCTTTAAATCTTCCACTGTGGCTTGCTTTCTTCCCCTTTCTGTTGTCAAATATTTATCCATTTGAAGAATAAACACATTATTTCTTCCTTCTCGGCATTAAATAAAGTGTCCCTGATGGCTCCAGACCATGTCATGCTATAAATGTCATTCTTCCAACTGGGTCATGGTAAATAGTGCTTGTATTTCAAGGACATGAGCTTTGTTGATGAGATATTTTATAAGTCTTTCTGTATTTGTAATTTCCTTCTACACAGTTGACACTTTTATTGCTTTTCTGGAGAATGACAAAATAACCAGAGAGTAATTTGATTTGTTCATTTATGTCTTAGGGCTTTATAATAGGCATATATGTAGGTAAAGTGTTCCTGAAACTGTGCAAAATTGGATCTTGAAGGATTCTTGAACTGGATGAAGATCCAGGCAGGTTCTGTTCTGCCTGTAGTAGTGCTTGCAAATCTGGATAGTTCAAATAAATGCAAATGTTGCAGTTAGATTTTTTTTTTTTTTAAGAGGTTTTCTTTGTTTGTTTTGCTGGGGGGTTGGTTTGTTTGTTTTTCTTCAATATTAGGTGAGCTCTGGTTAAAGCACAGTATTAAATAAAGTGCCTCATTTTCTAAGCAGCATCTAATCCTAGCCAGCAGCCAAGTACCCACATAGCTGCTCCATCACTCCCCTCACAGTGGGGAGAAAACAGAACAAAATCAAGAAAACTCTGGAGTTTTGATAAAACCCAGCTAAATAGGTGAAGAAAATGGGGAGGGATGGGACATGGATGGGCAACACACACAAGTGGAGCAAGGGAGATCAAATACCATCTGTCACAGGCAGACCAACACCCAGGCAGTCTCTAAACAGCCGCTTCGGAAGCACAAACTCCATCTTTTTCTTCCTCTACCCCAGTTTTTATTCTGTTTCTGAGGATGCAGGGTATGGAATGTCTCTTTGGCCAGTCTGGGCCAGCTGCCCCAGCCATGTCCCCTGCCAGCCTCTTGCCCACCCTCAGCCTACTGGCTGTGGGGTGTAGTAGGAAACAGAGGAGGCCTTGACAGTGCAGGCACAGCTCAGCAATAGCCGCAACACTGGTGTGTTATCAGCACTGCTGTAGCCACAGAACCAAAGCACAGCACTATGTGGACTGCTGTGAAGAAAGTTAACTCCATCCCAGCCAGACCCAGCACCACAACCCCAAATCATGCTAAGTTTTTTTTAGTTTATGTTTGTATATCCTAGTTTTCAGAATACTATTTCCCATTTTCCTTGGGATCATTTTCTCGCTGTAGGGACTCAGTTTTCCTCAGGTGATTATCACATTTCATTGCTGCTGCAACTCCTTGGCCTATTCACTTGTGTTATTATTTCTGTACTGTTTTCCACTGGCACACCAGGGTCCATATTTTCTTATGTTACCAGCAAAATCTGTCTTCCTTAGCCTGGCTTTCTTCTTGGTACACGGTAGTAGCTCTTCACAGGTTCTTCAAAACTGTTAATTTAGGGCCGGTAGAAAAAGCTAGTAGCCCTCTTTGGTTTATTCAGTCAAATGTCTTTTAAATCTCTCTCTTATGATTGCTTATCTATCAAGTATCTCCAAGTGATCTCTGTTAAGACAGACATCTGCCCCTGGCTTGGCAGATTGTGGACTTGCAGGCACAGAGAACATGCTCACTCTGTGCCAGTTGTCAAAGCCATCATTACAAGATTCTGGGGCAATGCTCCATCCCCATTACAGTTTACTTCCGGGCAAGGTATGTCTGGTTTTTAATCAAATTGCTGTGTATAATGCCTAGCTCTAGACTTCAGTGTCACTGCATGTTTGCATATACTCTGTATATGCATTTGTGAGCAACTTACTTTTGGCTTTGCTGTTGTATTTCCCCATGACTGGAACCCACTTAATTTCTTCAGTTTCTTAATGTCTTTATTAAAACAACAGCCGACATCCATTGTTATCGTTGCACAGCGATTCTTTCAGGTTACTGGTTTGAGCAGCTGGATACCAATTTCACTCCTTAATTCACAGTGCTAAGGAGTGTTCATTTGCCTGCAGGAACAACCCCAACCTTGCATTGGCTCTCTCATACCTATTGCTCTGCCAAGGCCTTCTTGCCCAGCTTCAGGTATTCCTGGAATAGATGGCTGATTCCTTCTTCTCAGGTCAGTTATAATCTCCCCTACACTTTTTCTGCCTGTCTTTTCATATCTTTAGGTTAAAAACATTTATTATGTTCTGTTTTCACATGGAGTGAAATTAGTCATACAGTTGGCCCCCTTCACCTGCGTTAGCTGAAAGATATTACAAATACTTGGATTTGCAGAAAGGAAGTCTTCTGATCTCTCTTCCTTTCCTTGGTAGCTGTGGCTCAACACTTTTGAGCTACTCCCTAGACTTCTCTCTGGGAAGAAAACATTTATGTTTGTTGCAAATTTCATCACCTTTATAAGAAGGTGAAACATTCCAGTCACTTTAAAATGTTTAAAATTCAAAATGGCTAGTGATATTATGCGTGAGTTTTGTACAGTATCTGAAAGGCGGAAGGTGCATTACAGAATAAACATCAATAAAGTTTCTATGCCAAATGTAATTGGAAAAATACTGCATGAAAAGACAAAGATTGTTATGGAGGGATCATGAATCTTTTGTCAGTGATGAGACTGCTGACTGGCAAATTAATATAAACATATTACCCGGTAATGTATTCTTTTCTGATGGATATAATGTTGCAGTGCTGTTCATACATGTGTTTTTTTGGATATATGTGAAGTAGGTCACCAGTTTTTGTGAGAACTGTACAAAGAACTGAGCCTGGGGAAACTGGGGTAATAATGAAAGTGAGGAAAATAAAGCTTATGAGATAAAGTGGAGGAAAGGAACTTTTTAGTCTACAAAAGAAAAAGCTGAGTGAAGATAAAAATGAGAATATAAAAGCTGTTCTAAGAGTAATAAGTCGTCCTTCCACTGGACATGGGGAATTTAGTTTAATTTACAGAAAGGAAAACAGGAGTTTGATATGAGGAAAGATTTCCTGACTATCCAGGCTTCAAAATGCTGAATTATTCAAAGATGCTGAGAAACTTCCTCAGCTATGTTGAACAGACACCTGCCAGGACAGACTAGGTCTGTTCTAAGATTCCCTTCTGCCTTCCATCTCTTTTCTGATATTAACGTAAACTTCAAAAGCTACTGTATAGGCAAGACTATTCCAAATTTTGCTCTCACAGAAAGCAGATTCTTAATACTGTTAATGTTAGCGTAATAGCAGCAGTATAAAACTTATTTTTTTTTACTTTTCCTAATTTCTTCCTAATTTTTGGGATGTGTAATCTAGGGACGCTTTGCCTCCTACCCCATTCGTTTTTTTTCTGAAATGAGTGTTACTGTTTACTCTCACAATTTTATTGTTGTTTTTGCAATATATTCTATTTTTCTTCAAGTTCCAGCTCCTTGGCAACATATGATCAGGTGAAATGTTGCTTCTGATTTTTCTAAAGTATTAAGAAAAAAATATTAATCATAGGAGTGTTTGAATTGCAGCAAAACGAAAAAAGAACCCAACAAACCAACCTTAAAAGTTAAACAAATTATTTTTGAAAGATACTAGTTCCTTTCTTTACTTGTGGGTATACCTGGATCACAATGCTGAGCCTGTCTAGACTGTGCTAAGTCAGTTTAATGTATTTTCCCAGTGTTTCAGATAAGAGAACTGACTGGCACGCACATGATTTCTTACTTCAGTTCCTATGCAGCAAACAGGAAATGTCTCTACTTTGTGCAAATGGCAAAAGTGCCAGCTTTTGTTAAAATGAGACTGTCAGGACAAGGGTTTTGTAAAGTTCTCTCCATTTATACTGCTTTAAGTTGCTTTCGTTGACATCTCTGGGTAAAAGTGAGCTTGCAGAGAGCAGCTCTGTATTTGATTTACATAATTTGGCTCTTAAAATTATATATTTTTTGTATGCATTGCAAATTATTATGAAATATTTCTGCTCAGCATATGAGGAAAAGCCAAACCTGATACTTTTGGCTCTTTACCTAGAATTTGAGCATGTAATAAGCATAATTTCCTTTTTTCTTTTAATTCTGTGTGCACATAATTTAGATTAATATAGAAAAGTATTTCTTCTCTTTATTTATGTCACACTCAGGACAGTATTTTTCTGATTCATTTTAGGGATGGCTTTTAAAACATGTATTTTCCTGTTTGCAGGAATCTCTGAATCCCAGACTTCTTTTGTTCTCTCAAACCTGCATTCCAAGAAACAATGCAAGAGATAATTATTCAGTAATCATTTAGTGTTCAGGAACTGGGGATAAAATTCTCCTTTACTAAACTCAGTTTTTTTCAAAGGGGTTAGATTTGATCTAAGAAGCTGGGTTATTTCCTTTCCTAGGATTGAACAGAAAGTAAGTTTTCCTTTTAAGCTTCATTTAACTTAGGCTGAATTATTGTAACGTGTGCATAATATCTTTGTTAAAGTTCTTCTGAAGTTTGCAGAAGTAGAATGAATTAAATTTCCAGAGTCTGGACTGGTGTTTCTCCAGAACGTACCTTTAAGTAAAGACAGCTTTTGGAAACACTGGGAATGTCCCACAGTTCAGGCTTACCTTCTTTCAAGCTCTGGCAGCCTCAAAGCAAAATCAGAGAAGACCAAGAAAATGTCCTTCTCCCACTGTCACTCAAACTTTAATCTTTCAGTTCTGCAAGGGGCTTAGGAGCCTGGCCTTCATCACTATGGAGACTTTGGGATTTGTCACCCATATAAAGAGACACACGCGAGTGCTGTTTGGCATTTCTTTTTTTCAAACCCTGAAAGCTCCTCATACTGATAATTTCCACCATGCCAGAAGAAACGTGCCCAAGCTGCACTTTTCTGGAAACTGGGAAGGTTCAGTGGAGAAGCCACGCTGCATGCTTTCTCTCTTGCTACACTCTTTTTTTAAGCATCAGTTACTGACTGTGATTCTGAGAGATGAGACACTGAGGTCAGACGTGTGATCCGACCCTGTACCACTGATGTTACAAAGTTCAAGTGGTTTTTTCTGGCTGAAATGTCATTTTCTCAGCTGACAGGAGGTGAGTCTCTTCATCTTTAAATTCTAGAAATGAGCATGCTTTACCAGGCAGATAGTATCTGAAAACCATGAGACTGACAAACATGCATTTAGACCTGGTGGTGTGACTGCCAGGTTGCCAGGTTACAGAAGGTGAAATCCTGGTGGTACTAATGGCACTGGGCCCCATTAGTTTTTCTCTCTTATTTTCATGAGACAAAGTGTTTTAGATGATCGGTTAGAAATTGCCATGCCCTGCTTATCTCTTAACTCTTCTATTCCAAATAACAGGTGGGAAAATAATAGTAATAACAATAATAGTAATAATAACAATAACATCCAAATTTTGAAGATGTGAAATACTAAGAGAACCACTCTTTATCAGTATGAAGAAATCCCCCACTGCTCTGAACCACTCATGAGTACATTAAATGTCAGTACTGTATGTCTGATATGATGGGAAAAGATCTTGATGTCTAAAACCAAGTTCCTAGTTTTTGCACAGTTAATATTCTTAGGATATGTAGGATATGCGTTTTTCTAGACCTCATTTCTGGAGTGATCATTCTAATGTTAAATACAAACAATCAGAAACTGGCGATAAATATAACGGTAGTGGAAGTTTGTTTCAAGAACCCTCATAGAAACTTCTCAGTTCATTCAACAATCAGATGAGCAGGTTGGCTGGCAATAAATCACACTTTTTAACTGACAGTTGAGTATCTTTTATTTGGAATGATACATCATCAGGCAAGAGTAAAAGATATCACAACATTACATTTAATTGATACACAAAATGATTAATAATGGCTGAAATTTGGAGGTCCTTACTGGGTTTTTGATTCAGTGCTCTGCTTTAATGGAAGTTTGCCTGAATAAACATCAAGTAACAACTGATTCTGAACCTCAAAATGTGACCCAGTAATACTTACCACTTATGTTGTGCTCTAAACTTTCAGAGTTCTTCTGTGGGTCAAATCTTAAACACGAAGGGGCTATTGAAGTGAGCATGATTTGGTCAATTAACCTGTTAAATCTTTGTGTGCAAGGCAGTCAGAGGCCCACTGTGGTTTTGGAGAGGGGTTACTCGGATCCAGCAATTTACAATATGTTGAGAATCCCATAGAGGTTGTATCCAAGTAAGGGACTTGTTGGACTTCTGCTCCTCATGGAATAATAAATCACATGGTACTTTTTCAATTGGAAAAATATTAACACGTCTGCTGCTCCAGCTGGAGAGAATAGAGTCATACTGATGTACGATAAATTGCATGTATTACTTGTGTCCATACCATTTGTGAAATATTTTTTCTCCTCAAGTTGAAACCACAATGACACATAGAAAGGGTTCTTTATAATGCACCATCCTTGCAGACTGGAAGAATATTAAGGACTAATTAAAAGCATAAGTCACCAAAGTTGATTACAATACAAACTAGGCCTGATTTCATGCAGGATTTATTAAAGGCAGCCAAGGTTGTAGTAGAGAGACAAAAAGGCTAAAGAGCTGCTATATTTAGATAAAAAACCCCCGTACACTTAAGCCAAGAATCCCACGGAGAAGAGATGAAGGGTCAAAGTGACAAAGGCAATAGGAAGCACAAACCGAAGAGGGAGAATACTTTTGCTGGATTTCAATCACCTTGAAGGCTTCTCTGAGGTGACTTAGTGGAGCAGGCTAAGCAGGGTTTAGTTAGAGTCAGTTATCTTGAATTGGCCAGCATGCTGAGTCTTCCTCCTGATGCTCCCACTCTGAACATAGCCTGTATTTACAGCTGCTGGAGGCTAGTTCCTGTGAAAGCGCTAGAGGTAGGGCAGTGGTGGGGAAATCACTCACACCGCTCAAGATGGACCAGGACCGATGTTGACTGGGAAGAGAACTGAACTTTTCTGCCCAAACCAGGTGAAGAGATGTGTAGACACATCCTTTGTTTAAATTACAGCAGCAGGCCTAAATTTTTCTCCTTCAAAAATCAGCATGACATGATTGGGTTTATTTTTAATAACCCTTTTGATATCCTCGCTGTGTTGTGGTTCTGAGCAATTACCATGCTGCTTTTCTCTTCATCCAAAGCTTTCTACAGGCTGATAGCAGCTTCACATATTAATTCCTAGCACCATCCCTGCAGCCAGCTGTGTCATCACAATTGCTCAGCCATTCGACTCACTGTGGTTACTGGTTTGATGAATTACAATCAGGATTTTGATCTCAGAGCAGCTTTGCAATAGCAATGAATGCTGAGCATGACAAATGATATCTTCCTGAACCCACATTTGGCTAACTCTGAGAATTTCATCTTACTCAACCACTGTGTAGCTTTCTATCTTGTTAATCACAACTCTTTGATGAGGGGATTGTAGCCAATTGTTGGTATCCCTGGAACAAGTACAGAAACTGCATTTTACTATACCTTTAAGTCTGACCTTAGATTTTACTCTAAATCTGGTGTTTTCTCCCTTCATAGAGCCACTTTAGAAGAAATATGTAATGGCTTGTCTCTTTGTTGTCTTTTTGTTGTTTTGGGCTTTGCTTTTGGAAATACAGCTGTTCCTTTACACAATTTAGTTAAAATTAACAACTCATTCCTATCCCGTTTCATTACAGCTCACTACTTCTGGAACTTAAGGTTCGACATCGCACATAGTCAAGTTTGCAATCCTTAATTTACAGCTGATACTTACAAAAACACAACAGGCATTTGGTGAGGTCCTCATTGATGTATACAATAGATGCAGATCTCTTATTTTTCATGGGAAAGATAAAACTTTCAGAATTCTGACACAATTTGAGAGCTATCAAATCTACAAAGTCTGGAGATCTCATAGGTAGCAAGGGTGAACCCTTTAAATACTGAAATAAGATCTGTACAGTAGAAAATAACAATGAAGGTATCCCATTTTTCTCTGTGGACATTACCCATCGTTTTGAAAGCTCCCGTAGGCATGCCTCCTCTTCTTCAACTTTGTGCTTTCCTAACAAACGAATAGATTATGTGGATTAGATTGGCAAAGCTGCCAAACTTCTTCAGGTAAGTGCAAACTTAGTCTCTGTTTAGGAAGTTATTAGCATTTCTGCTTGATATTTATAGTCTAATTTCATGTGGTGTAGGAGACAAGAGAGTGCTTTGAAACCCAGCTCAACAGCTACGGCGTTTATTTGTTCACACAGTATATTCTCTACTGTGGCTCTTGAAGATCTTTTTGACAAGTGACGTTCACAAAAATGGTGCATTATTTTTTACTGTAGTTAATTCAGACTTCTCAGTTGTGGAGCTATGTCATTCAGCTTGTGGATTGTAGGGATCAAGGTGAAGTTCCTGAACTGTGCCTGCAAAACAATGTCAGCTGTTACTGTAACACTTATTACCACCGCAGCTAATAAGTGCTGGATGCGGCATGGGAGCTGTGGGAATGGTGGGGTCTGCATGTAAATTTTACACTGATTTTTTCAACACTCAATATCCAGTTTAGAGTTCAAGGGGAGTCATTTCTGCAACCGTAAACAATGATGCATACTGAAAAGCAGTGCTTTTTTGTTAACATAAAAAACCTGTTCTACTTCAAAGGGTTTATTTAAAGCTGGGAATCAAATGGCATAGCTGTTGCAGCCTGCAGCTTAGCTCTGTCTCACTTTCTTTCTGTGTCTTTCTCTGCTTCTGTTCCTGTGAGGAAATTAACTCTTACTTTGCTGTAGGCAAAACACAGCTTATATAGTGTTTGTGACATAGTGGGGGGAACAGCTAAATACTTTGTTATTTTGTGGTCAGCTCAGCAAATGATGATACCACAGGTTTTACAAGAGGGAACAGGTTGTTCAGGCAGCTATGTCTTCTGAGACCTACATGAGCAAACTACATTGTTGGGTGGAGAATACCATCTGGATCTTTCCTGATGTTCACACACACTGAACCTCTTCTTCAGGAGACTAAGACCTGCTGCATTCTGCTTCCCCTGCATCCTGTCTTCTCATCCTTCCATTCAGGTTGTTCTCCAGCCTGTTTGTGCCAGAGTTCCGTTTCACCGAGCCTTGCTCACCTGACTTCTGTATCTCTTCCTAATTGTTTCTACCCAGCAGTGGTGGGAGAATTTGTATCAGTAGTTTTACTTGTGCAGCTTTAGTGAATGGGATTGGTGGGGGAATTTTTTTAATGTGAGAGAGAATGTTTAACTGAACCAGCTAGGAGGTGGTCATTATTTCTTATTTGTCTGTAGCATTCTCTCCCTCTGCTCTTTATGCTTTAGAGATGGACTGTGTGCAGTGTGTCAGAGTAAATCAGAAAATGCAATTCTGATGCCCTAGCAGCTGCCTCCTACACAAGTTGTCATGTTAATATTTCTAATCTATTGGGTATGCAGATCAGAAGTATAATGATGGCTGGCATGTTACATGTTTTTGAGTGCTCCTTGTTGTTTTACACACTTTCCTGATGAACCTACTGTCATTTCACTGTACCATGCTCTTTCTTGTCAGACAAACATGTCCTGCAGGCAGCAGCAACATGCTGATCCGTGCACTTGTTTGTGGGCAGTAAAAGAAGATGCAGGTAGTTTTTTGGCACATTTTATCCCAGCAAATGCTTGTTCTGAGTTTTGATTCTTCTTATCTATGTTGTACTGTAAACAGCACAATCAGCCTCTTAGTGTTCAGTTAGTCTTATGAAAGGACAGCCTTTTGTTCCACCTTGCCTTTTCATTAAATTTCGTATCAGATTGAGCTTTTAGGACACAATGAAAAATATGGCCTCTAATTTCTGTTAAGATTCTGAATATGGAAGTCAACTGGCAAATCTGCTGAGGGACAATGGGGCAGAACAAAATGGTCTTTGCCTTGCTGTCATGGTAATGGCAGTGAAGTGCTGATAAGTAACAATATGCATCTATGTGAGTTAACTCCTTATATGTCCTTCTGGCATAGTGTTCTGGCATAGAATAACATTTTTCTCCTAAAATTTTGAAGCCAGCCTAAAGACTTTTATGAAGAATTATATAATACAATGGGTTGAAAATGGGAAATATTCATACATACTAGAATATTTGGGAACCATGACCACAGAACTATTGCCTGAATTCTGTTACACACAGTAGGGCACTTGTACAAAGGATGACCCCAAAGTTGTGCTGGGTTTTTTTAATTATCTGGGTATGTGTGTGTATATATATATATATATATGTTGCTTTTTCAGTTTTGTCTTCTGTTCTTGTAGTGTCAGCTCTGTCTTCTTTCAGCCTATGAGCTGTCCTTTCTGGTCTTTGAAAGCAGTAAGCTGTACTTCTGCATTAAATCAAGAAACTGAACCTAGACAAATTTTGTTCTCGTTTTAGCCAGAGTGCTGTTTAAAGTAAATTTAATTTACGGTAACTTTCAGCAGGTGCTATAAGGTAGAGTCCTGCTGGAGGGCTGCCTTCAGTCCTTGGTTCTCACACAGCTTTCCTATGCAGCCATGGGTGAGGCACTCGCTGAGCTGTGACTCCCTCCCTGTTAAACAGAGGTGCTGCTTTCCTAGTGCACAGAGGCATGGGGACACTTTCCTTTGGCTTCTGAGGAATTTGGTTTCTACCATGTTGAGCTTCATTTGAGTTTTTTCAGAGACAAACAAAATCTGTGCTTGGCATCATTCCGAATTAAACCTTGTTACCGTGGTAATTTCTGAATCATGCTGCTGGAGTATTTTCTGTTAAGGATCATTATTCTTCCTAAAGCACATTGATGATTGATCAAACCTTGTTACCCTTGGTTTTTTGGTACCTTTTAGTTTCATCTGTCAGTATTATCTACTTTTTACTACTTCAATTCCCTGCTTGCTGTGTAATAACACTGAAGCTGTAATCTTTGCATTTACTGTTTTTTTTCCAACATGATTATATGTTTCTGCCTGTTGGCCAGTCCTCTTTTCAAATACTGTCAGACATTTCACTGTATCAACAACAATAACTTCTACTGCCAAACTTCTGACTCCAGTAGTTAAATTATGATTAAAATTTGCTGCTTCCATTATTTACCTTACTTCCCAGGTAAGTTTCATATTGAATTCCAGATTTCGAAATCATGCTCCAAAGCACTGAATATTTTTGCTCTTCTCTTTTTCCTCCTGGCTAGGATTATCTTGTGCAGATGGCTTTTTTTGATGTGAAGGAGACCAGAGTAATGTCCATATGCAAAGCCAGCACTCCAGTGTAGTCCCTACTTTGCATCATTCCGTTACACACATTCTTTCATTGCACCAATGTAAGTGTCAGTTAAACTCCCACACATCTCCAGCAGTGGAATACTTTGCTATCAACTTCAGTGCTTAAGGGAAATTGTCTTGATTTGTGTGATTAGTAAATGACATGGTGCTTTTTACCTCCAGACTGTTGTCTGAATTAAGCCTGGTTTATTAGTAGCAGAAAGTAAATCGCCATCTATAAACTCACCCAGCCCCTGTGGAAATCTGTTGTAAATTACTCTTTATTAGCAGAAAGGAGGGCAAGGGCTGAAGTACCATTTTGTACACAGAGGACAGAACTCTTATGTAGAAATTGGAATTGCCACACTTCTTGTGGAACACTTTTTTGGTTTTTGGTTCAGTGGTGTAGGAGAAAGGATTGTAAATAGTTTCTACTACACTTCACACTGCAAAATTTGGAAGCAGAGCTACATCTTTGTGTGTCAAGATTTTTCATCCGCATCTGTTCTTAGCTCCCACGTGAGATTAATCAGGCACTAGGACTGAATCCACTTTAGAGAAGTGGGACAAGGTTTAGTAAATAAATAAATGAATTAATTAAAAAGTCATGGCACACAAATTAAACATTCTCACAGAGCTGCAGCATTTGTATACCATGTCTTCAAAGCTGGAGTAATTTGCTCACTGGAATATGATACAGTATTGAGTTTACATGTTTTAGAATTGCAATGATGAGAAAGAGAAGAACTTTTTCACTAAATTTTGTTTTGTCAGTGTGTTTGCTTTACCATCAACACTCTGAGATGTGACCTTTGTGTCAAAAGAGCCAGCTCTCACATCATTTGTGCCTGGAAAGACTGGGCTATTGGTTATAAAATGGAGAGTGTAATTTTCAAAAGCTCTCATTTTGCTTATGAATCCGCAGATGTTCTGCTCACATTATCAAGTCCAGAAAGGGCAGCAATCTACTAGTGCTACCAACTAATGGACATTCCCTGTTCTTTTCTTGCTGGAGTTTTGGGGTAGACCAAGACCTTTTGGAACACCAGTAAGGTACTGGAGTCAGACTGTGGCAGAATGCCTCTGGGTCACTGAAGGTAGTTTTCCTTACGGGCAAGTGCTGCAGGAAAGTAATGCAAGTAACACTGTGACTGTTTAGGTCATCCCTGCACTGGGGTTTTTCACAGTCTAACTCCAGGCACCTGATTCTGATGATTATGTGGCTGAAGGCTCCTGTACAGTGGGACACCTATAGCTTCCCTGACAACTTAGGCACTGAGGCTGCTGGCTTAGGCACCCGAGTTGGATGCCTAAAGCTAAACAGTGAGACTAGCCTCTCTAGCCCAATGTCTAGTACAACCACAGAGCAGAAGTCTACCACTGCTGTGAACTATAGGACATCTCTCTTTAGCTGTTTCTTTAATGCTGAACACATACCAGCATCCTGAATGCATGGTGGAAGTCATCAAAAGGTAAGTATTAATACAGCTTCAACATACAGGAACATTAAATTAACACAGCTTTAATATACTGGAACTTCAAGCTTCTATCCAAAACTCTTCCAGTCAACCACAGCCTTTCTGGGGGGGGTTGGCTGGTGTCACTGAGAGCTGTCTCTGTCTTTCCCCTCCTTTTTGGATTTCCCCACAGGAGCGGGAAGGCTGTGGTCTTAAACCAATCCCATGTATAAGTACAGACTATTTTTTTCTTCCTGTGCCTTTCCACTATTGATGAATTAAGAGCTTGTGCAAAAAGGAACACCTGAGGTTGGAGAACTAAAGATATCAAGCCTTATATGTTCACACACTCTGCTACAGCCCAGAATCTGCTGCTGTGCAGAGTGTCCCTCTCTGGAGTCCTGGGAAATGCAGCGAGGAAGAGGATGAGTTTGCTCACCCTGTGTGTTGCTTGAGCAAGAATGGGTGCCAAAGTCAGAGTCAGAATCCCAGGACCTGACACATCATGGTGCATTGTTAGCTGTGTTTGTTTTGGGGGCTTTTGGTAATTTTTCTTCTAGGTTTTTGTCTCTCTATTTAATTATCCTTTTCATTACTGATTTCCTGACTTAATCTGAATGTGCATAAATCTCCACCATAGATTTATCATCTCTATAGAAAGCGCTTTCAGAGTGGTTTGTGCAGCTTCCCAGAAAAGGGACACTCTTGGAAAATGAAGCTTTCAGATTCAACAATAAGCCTACTATTATGCTGATTTTTGCCAAGCTTTCCCTCACTTCTTTCCCATTTACTACAAGAGCAAGCTCAAGGCTTCTTTTTGTTTGTTTTTGAGCTTCAGTCATTCTTAAGTGTTTACCACCCTGCTCAAGTCCACTCACTCTGAAACATTAGACACCACAAGATACCGCTGCATTGCTTCTGGAATCAGAAAATACTCAGGTTCTTTTTTCAACTGCATGTTTCATTGAAGGTTCTAGACAGCCTGTTTGCCAATCTTAAAAAATAAAAATCTTTCTTGTAATACTGTACTTTGATTGTCACAGTCGTTTGAGGACATTGTTTTTTTTAACCAAATGTAAGATCTCAGAGCAGCAGTTGAAATTATCTTCAATATAAATAAGCTCATTGCAAAGCAGATTTTTGTTTATATAGTATATAATCTGCATGCTCATAACCATTTAATCAAATTCAGGCCTTGTCTGAGCAAACATAATGGCAATTAACTTATGTGTGAGTTGTGAATTATCCTTTCTGAATTTGACTTGAAGCTTTCAGAGCCAAAAAAAGCTGTCTTCCTTGACTTTTTTGCTTGGGATCACACATGTAAATGCAAGGGCTTTTTCTAAAAATTTTCTGAAAGTTGTATACAGCTTTCTGATGATAACATGTCACAACACAGCCTCTTGGGGTTTTTGGTCCATTGTGACTGACTGTCAGAATCTTTACAGTTATCATGAATCTTCTTTTTCTTCTTTCCACGTTGATATTCTGTATAATGCTCTCTATGACTCCACACAAGTCCCTTGAAAGGACCTTCTGTCTTTTTTTTGCTTGGCAGCTTTCTCCTAAGCCAGGCATGTAAACATCTATCTCCTGAAGACATATCCCTGTTAATCACTTCTGGTGCTTCTCTTTGAACTATTTTCTGTTAACGTTGCAGTTTTTAACTGCAGTTAACAAAAGCCAGGATAAAATGTTATTATCAGCCCTTCTCCTGTCTTAAAAGAGCCATGCTACGTTTATGCCCCAGATTAGCAACTGCTGTACAACATGAGCTATGTAATTTGCTGTTTTCCATATCTTCACCCTCAGATCTGTTGCCAGACCACTGTGACTGTACCAGTTTATTTCCAAATTCCTGTGTTGAATCAATTTTCCCCTCTGGCAAGCCAGAAACAATTTTGTGCCAGGGGAATTTCAACTGATTTCATTTGTTGCCAATTAACAAACTTTTAATCATTGATTCTGGTATTGAAACCAGCAAACAAATGCATACTTAGAGAGACGCACCTCAGCTCCCCTCCAGATGCCTCTCCTCCCTGCTCTGCCATGTCACTGCACATGGCACCCAGTCCCTTTGGAGAGGCAGCGGGCTTCACCAAATAGCAGTAGGTGAGGCTTTGTAGGTAGTGCATTGGGCAGGACTCAGAAGACCCGTGTATTATTTCTGCAGCTGGGAAGTTCTATGCACCATTTCTTTCTGTGCTGCTGTCTCTTATCTGCAGGGCATGAAGAAACGCGGTGACCTGTTTTGGGCAGTACTGTGAAACTGATTGCCGAGAAGCAGTCCAAGAGGACGTGGTTACTGATGCAACTGAAGCCTGGGAGTCTGGCAGTCTTGTGGGAACAGTAGGTGTTTGAAGAAGCAAGGAGATAGAACAATTGCATAGGGATACGTTTTATTACTTTGCCTTCAGTTGGTTCTTGTTCCATCCCTAGCCCCAATAGCAATTAGGTGGCACCAGACATAAGCCAGTATCTGTGTGGCAGTGTGTTCTTTCCCTTCAGAAACAATGAATTCACAAAGGTTGTGTTGTGACATCCCTCTGGATTATTGCAGCTCATTATCTGATGTTAGAGTATGACATGTCAGTTTTCAAGGTCCTTTACAGGACAGGTCACCGGCTACTGGAGCTTCAGGATCACCTAGATCTCAGTTAAAAATCTTTAAAGAAAAGGGGGGTGGTATTTTTAGCCCAGATCATTTCAATGGTCTGGTCTGCAGGGAACTTTCACAAACAGAGTAACAGATCACAGTGTAAGGGCGGAGGCGGGAGGTTGCAAGAGAGCAAGAAATCATTAAGGCACCTTTACTGACAAAGTTACTGCATTGTGCAGCTATACCTGGAGTATTTCATGATCTTTGTCATATCCACTGAGTTTTGGAAATTCTTTTCTTCTCCTGCAGATGGGAAACTAAGGCCTAGAGAAAAATGAATGAGTTGTCTGTGATCACATCAGTAATACAACCATAGTTGTATAGGAAATATTGTGTACTGAGGATTTAAGGCAAAATCCAAAGTTGGTGCTCTGACCAGGCCACCTAACTTCTGATACAGTGCAAAGGTTCCAGCGGGGATGTCTAATTGTTGCTGATTATCACTTTACATTTACCAGTGAATAACCTCTGCAGAGGAACTGAACACTGCAACATGTGTTGGCCATTAAGGTTCATACTGCTATTTGGCATAAACAGGAGATGAGAACTAAACTCTGGGCAGCTGGTGTCCTCTTTTTGAAAATGTAGGCTCAGCATACAGCCAAATATACTGCAAGTCAATGTGGATTTGCACATTTGCTGCAAAAATTAAGAAGCTGGTGGAGTAATGCTAAAACTCCTTCCACACCAATGCAGAATCTGTGCACCTTGTCTGGAGATCAGCTTCTAGATATTGGCCCTTTATTCCCTACGAAAACATTGGCAGATGTTTCATCAGTCTCTGCATGAAGGGCTCCTGTTTCCTGAAGATTTGTTTGAGGCAGCCATTCATAATCCTCTCCGCAGAATATTCATGATCCCTTCTATGTTCCCATTCCAGCTTCTGCGCTCAGTTGCTGTGGATGGTAGTTTCGTTGTGCCAGCTTTTGCATGCACCTGCAGGCTTCCCAAAGCTGTTATTCCTTCTCTATTTGTTTACAACTCAGCCTAGTACTTAGTGTTTTCCTCACTTGTATTTAGTACCTAGACAACTCACCCTGAGAACTGTCCAAATTACACCATTTCTCACCAACAGTGGTGGATAAAAAAGCTACAAACAAACAGGAATTAATTTCAGTGTACAGAGGGTACAAAGACTTTAGTGGAAAATACATAAAAAGTAGACCACTTAATTTTTGTGTAACTTTCTAAATAAATTTACAGTTCATCTTAAGTGATTAACTTGAAGTCGCTACGTTCTAAAAAGTCAAAAGTAAAGATACAGAATGAAGTTGCAGCTCAGGTTTTTCTTCCCACTATGCTGTCACACAAAAACCTAAGCTATTTCTGGGTGTTCTTATTTTTAGATTGTTCTTCATATACCATCTACCGTCACTGAAATTAATGAGAAAGTAAAAGGAGTGACCTTTGGCTGAGCACATACAGTTTATGCATGAGCTAAACAGCAGGATCCTTTTTCATTCTTCTTCTTCCCACATTCTTTTTCTCCCTGCTCTTCCCCATCCAAATATAACTTGTAAAGCCCTTAAAGCCTTTCATCCTATGTGTTTCCACTGTGTTTCTTTGGAGGAGTCTCAGATCCATGATTCACATCTATTCTCTTGTACTGAAAGGTCAGCAGCACCCTTGTTTTATGAATATAATGCACTGTTCTCTTGAACTTCAGAATCATTTACAGAACTCCCAGGCAAAATACTCCTCAGGTTGTGGATAAATACCAGCAATACTATAAAAAGCACTCTCAGAACACAAATATAAGCGTGGACATTCAGAGTTACATTGTTTAAGACAAACCAGCATTTACCGAAGATCTGAATAGCTTGGAAGACAAGTGACATTAATTCTGAACCTGTGGCTTCACCGTAATGTGTACTATCTAATTCATGCCCAGCTTTCTGCAGTAGGTGGATGAGTCCATTCAGCAGATACTCATTCCGTGAAGCCACTGCAGCTGAATAGAGTAGAAACTGCCCGGTGAGGTTTGCTTTGGCACCACCATCAGAGATAACTGTGTGGTATCACACCGAGGTGGTTCTCTGCCAGCCCATAGGCCTGCCGCGAGGAAACGCTGCCAGCTCTGCCTGGTTCGGAGCATGGGTTGACTGTGGGTTTGTTGTAAATCTCACTCTGAATTATTTTCCGGGCTGCAGTTTGGGAATCCTTGGTTGAAAATCATAAGGACCAAGTGCTGCCTCCAAACTGTTTGAAGGTGGAAGAAGTTAGTTTTCTGGCTTTGAGTGTGGAGTTCAAGTAGAGGTGGGTTATGACCAAAGGAGTCTCCTTTGCCTTAGCAGAAAGAGGTATGTAGTGATTTCCAGAGGACATGCTATGATTTTCCAGGACTTGTGGCTCTCAAAAATGAGAACTGCCATGTTTGGTTAAGGGAAGTGCCAATGATGGTGTAAGACACCAACAGTGATAGTAAATTTAGATTACAGTTGTTTATGGAAAATGTGCTCTGATTTTTTTCTGGTTGCAAGTGTGTGGTTGTACCTCCACATTCTAGTGTTTAAGTGGATAGGTACTTACTGCTCCTTTATCTTTGTGTTAACAACCCTGCCTGTGTATTTCCTTTGGAGCTTTTCGATCGTATTTTAAAATATTGATTACTGAAAACCTTATCGGTATGTCTTTATATTCTGGTTGTTTGCCACGACTATTCACAGGTAGGAAGATGATTTACGCTGCCTGTTTCCTCTTGCCTACTGAGGAGTTCTTGAATAGGTCTTTACATGAGGAGTAGCGGTGTCGCTGTACATCCCGGGCACCCACCTGTATGTGGCAAGAGGGGCACACGCCAGCTATGGTCCCGCTGCAGGAAATGCTCTCTCCGCCCCACGGAGCTCTCCCCGTCCGGCACCCAGGAAGCGCACGGCACAGCGCTGCGCTGCGCTGCGCTGTGCTGTGCT
>NW_009929673.1:40231-43356 GCF_000696875.1 Nestor notabilis | reverse complement strand
TATAGTAATAAATTTGCTAGCTAAGAGAGGATTTTAGCTCTGTTCATACTCCTGCAGGTTTGAAAAAGGAACAAATCCCAGTGCAGATACAGCCTCCTTGGAAATATCTCCAGATCAGACAGTGAGGAGAACATAGAGGATGACACAGAACAGCAGAAGTCAACTGTCTATGTCCTATTTCCTCTGATACAAACTGGTAGTACGAGGTTGAGCCAGGTCTCAAGAAGACACTACCTATACCAAGCATGAAGTAAAGCCAGCTTCACAGACTGCTCTGCTCCCTGGATTCTCTAAAATGGTTCTCTTGAGAGTAATGACTTCCAGTTTACAAAAAATTAAGTAAAATCTCATCTTGCTCCTAACATTCTAACATTGCTCACTTTCACAGCACGCAGCACAAGGCATCAAGTGTGCCTGGTCATATAGCAGTAAAGACATTCCCCTTGAAGGGATATGAGGAAATGTTACATGAGCACTTACCAAGTTTCCATCTCCTTCAGCAGTCTCCATGATTCTTCCAGCTGATCCAGTTCTGCCTGGACATGGGCAGTCTCCTCTGGGGAAGAATTCTCCATGACCAGTTTTCCGTAAGTTTTCACAAGGCACAGCTGGATCTCCTTATCTGGTAACTCAGCTAGCCATCTCTGAAACATACAGCCCTTACAGTTACTTCTAGGTATCCTGGGTAAAGCAGAGGCTATGTCAGACTGAAGGATATGTTCAGTCCAGGACTATGCTGGTTCTGTTGGCACTAGCTAGAACATAACCTAGCAGGGAAAAAAAACATGCTGTAGATTCTTGCAAGAAGCCAACATAGGTCAAAGAGCTGACAGTAACGCTTAAAGGGTGCAAGGTGTCAATGCACCCCTTCCGTAGCCTTCCCATGAGGTATCTTGTGTTTCCCTTGTGAAGGGAAAAGCTGCCAGCTGAAGTAACCCGCCAGAGTGAACCTACCATGCAAAATAGCTTTTTGCTGTGTGGCAGTATCAGCTATGCAATAGCTCAGTCCAACACAGTATAAGATTAGCTAACAGTAGTAACATTCAATGTATCGACAAGTATATACAGGCAAAGGTAGGTATGCTCCAGAGAGATCACCCTGGAAGAAGAGCTCTCTTTAAAACCACCTATCCTTTGATAATACTTTACCCATCTCAGCAGTTCTTAGCCATTTCTCATTGTTCTTGTTTTTACCTAGCTCCACACCCCACAACACGGGGCAAAGCAGGAAGGCAGCAGTGAACAACGGTCATAGGAGGAGGAACATGCCATCATTACTCTCCCCAGCCAGGAAACTCTCACCAGAACAACCCTGCTGTTAATGTCTGAATGCTGTAAGGCGAATAATTAACATCTTACACCAAGACGTTGTTCTCACCTTAAGGTCTGCTACCTGGCCCTCAATGTTTTGGTCTCCTTCAGCATCCTGGTAGGGCTCAATCATCTCCATGGTTAGTTTGATCCACTGCTGAAGGTCAGAGAGTTTGTCATTATATGCACAGTGTTTCTGAATGCGCTCTTCACTCTGCTGTATCATCATCTACAAACGGTAAAAATATGTCAGGAACTGAACACAGAAAAAAACCAGTTTCATTACTGGATCTAACATGTAACTACTGACAGAGAATCTCATGAGCAAGAAGGGAAAAAAAAACCCAACCCAGCTGTTAATGAGACACAGAAAACTGTCCTTTAGCATCAGTGGCATAGAAAACACCTACATGCACCTGCAGGCCTAAGTTCAGCCACATGGGGGGCATTAAGCACTAAAATAGCTCCCTTTTCAGCTGAAATAGAAAAAAGATTATGTTTGGAGTTTCTAATACTCCAGTCAATATTAAATGTATCTTATACTTCCTGACTCAGAAATTTCCTGAATCAGAAATTACTGCACAGAATTTTTTTGCAAAAGTCCAGTTCAGCAATAAATAGGATTATTGAGATTGAAACTAGAATTTCACAGTGCATATTAGTGTAACACTTTATCATACATATTTCCATGGTGACCTGCACAACTAAGGTAATTTTATAAGGTGTTCTTCTGAGACTGCTTTGGAATGGACTGTCCTTTTATAGCAATGTTTATAAACTACAAAATGCTTCAGGTCAAAACTAGTACTTGCACAATTGGAACACTTTTCTCTCATTAACTTATAGGTCACAAAACCGTAAAAACCAAACAGTTTGGTACAAGACCACTCTCTGGGAATCTGTGAATAAGCCAAGCACCTCCATGATAATGTAACTATGAGGTCTATAGATCAGAAGTTTCAGGCCCACTCCAGATATGATTTATATAGATAAAAGAACTGTGTGGATGGTATCCTATCCCAAAGGGCAATCAATCACATTACAGATAATAAAAGAATCCCGAAAGAGTTATCAATGTCTTAAGAATTCAGTACCTTTTTCCCCTGAAATGAAAATATCTGTCACTCAAAGGATATAATCTCATATGCGTACAGATTTTAAAATATTTTTAAATAGGGGCAACTGACAACTCCTCAGGCCATGAAAACCTCTTCCTTATGTTACCTTCAGTGCTATCTTCAGGGCCTGAGAGTCAGATGAAAGTTGGTTCATTTCATGCTTGTGGGTGATATTTGACTGAACAAGCTGCTTTACCTCCTCCATTTGTGCCACAAGCTCTGCCAAGTCATCTTGGATCATCTGCAGAGGAAAAGACAGATTCCATACGGGTAATATGCTAGGTATGGCATGGACTTTCAAAAATGTATAAATGAAGGTAGTTTCACTTGACAGTGTGAAGACAAAAAAACAGGAATAATCACTATCATTAAGAAAATTTATTGTTTTGATATCTAGGAGTAAATGTTTCCAAAAAAAATGGTTGGATGTTCTTCGATGTTACAAGTTGATAACAGCAAAGTTAAGTTGCTGGAAAGCTGACAGAGGAGACAGAGTATAATCAGCTAAGTACTACTAAGAGCTATGGTGATAACACCTCTGTGGTCACCACAGGTGAAGCAGAACCATATAGCTGAATCACCATTGCTCACCAGGCTGAAAAGGAAGAGTCACATCCCTCCTCTATTCCCCCTCCTGTTCTTCTCTCCCCTCTCCCAGCTACGTAGTCTCACTGCATGCCTTCAGTAGACTCTGTG
>NW_009929673.1:21389-40200 GCF_000696875.1 Nestor notabilis | reverse complement strand
GTGTGCATATTGGGCCCTTGGCTGAACCAGTTCAAAACACTAACCGAGTGGAAAATCATAATCTTTTTTTTTTTTCTTCTTAACTTGGCCATTTCAATCAGCCTGTGGAGTAAATGCAGCACATGTCAAAGCTGTGATGGACGTAAACAGCAGAAAGGGGGAGGAATGCTGAAGGACACAGGACAATGGGAACTCCCTGCTTTTGAAGAAAGTTAGATTGGTTCAGGTTATCTTTGCAGTTTCACTCCCAATGGGAAATATCAGGATACAATTTATTTTAGCAATAAAACTAGCCCAAAAAGGTGTGGGACCAACAGCTTCCAGCTGCTTGTTCCTTCCCGCAAGCCCAATTTGCCAGTTCTTCAGCTGCATTGCTTTAATTTAATTTACTCCATGCTATAAACTAGACCAAATGAAATGGCAGAGACAAGGGACTGAATTCCTAATGCTAATAAAATATGAACAAACAGGACCACAATTAACTGAGGATATCACAGCCGAACATTACTATAATGTACCTGAAGTCTCTGGAGTTGTGTCTTTTTACCCAAGAGGTCAGGCTTCTGTTCCTTCTCTAGATCCAATTTAGCTCTGATGGCAGATAATTTCTTCTGCAAAGGTGCGAAACCAGCATCAAAGTGCTTATGTTGCGATAGTAAATTGTAGATGGAGAAAGAAGAAAAAAGATACAGCATTCAATATACATCCTTTGGCATTATCTTTTGTCAATGTCCATTTCATACTCAGAACAAACACCAAGCTACACTATGCAACAGACCACAAATTTATTTGAATATTTGATCAACCTAGAAAAAGGTATTGGGCCCAACTGGTTAGTACTAAATTTATACTGATGTAACTGGCTGAGTAAAAGATTGATCATTGTCACAGGAGAAGACTGTATATGGGCTTTGAAGCTCACCTGGATTTTCCTCTTGCTCTGCAGCAGACTTTCATGGAGAATTTCTCTCTTCTTTGAAGCTTCAGCTACTTCTTGCAGAAAAGTCTTTGCTTTTTCCTCACCAAGGACATTGTTTAGCAAATCCTTCTTCAGCTGTAATGTCATGAACTTCTCTTTGAAGCGGGAGCTTTCAGCTAGAGCAGCCTAAAGGAGAAAAATTCTTCCAGTGAAATTATACCAAGAAAATTAAAAATCATACAACCATATTATTCTCACACAAGTCACACAACCAAAGTAGTACGACAAAGTCGGGTAAAAACAGCATGCTGGGCCAACAAGGGGTAACAGAAGGTACCTGGACAGTGCCCAGTTTAAGGAAAAGTCTTCCTGATAATGTTAGAAGCACCAGGGCTGCATCCATTTTGTGAACAGAAATAGAGGAAAGCTGTACTATGGAAAGAGTTGTCTGTGCAGAGAAGAGGCCTAAACAACCAACAGAAAGGACAGCTTGAATGCTTATCCCAAGGATAAACTCCATCCCTGTTCACAGACACATTTATTCTGGAGATCACAAGGATGACAAAATAACGAAAGCAGCTTGCTAGGCACATGCAGAAATCATGCATTATAATCCCATGACTGTATTACCATACAGTTCTTAACAGAGTCCACAGACTTCCAGGGAGATCTGGGTAATGCTAAACAATATTATCATCATTGTTAAAGGTATCTAGCACTTTAATTCAGTCTATTCAGTTGACAACTCCAGTTAAGGGAAGAAAGTAAGGCACTCTGCTACAGCTAGAGCTAAGTATTGACTTCCATACTTTAGGGGTTCCTGCTATACTGCAAACACCCTTCCAGCTGCTTCTGTCTAGCAGCTGTAGAGAGGCAGCTGCTGGCAAAGCTTGGGCGAACACAAACCAAGAATCCGTTTCTGAACTTAGTAACAGGTTTGCTACCTCAATGTGAGCCAGTGCTGGCTCTGGAGTCTCCAGGAGCATCTGGACTGATGGCTTCCACCGTTCAAAATCTAGTAAGGGATTTTGGAAGAGTCTTCTCAGTTCGGTTTCTGTATCAGTGCTCATTTTAGATGTCTTGCCTCTAACACTGCAAGGGGAAAGTGACAGCCAAGAGAAGGATTACAAGAAATCCAAGTTCAAACATCCTATTCATCAAGGCATGAATTAACACAATACTCATGTGTAAACTGTATCCGATGCAAAAGCCTCAGACTTTCTTATTGTTTGAGCCTGGTGTGGCATACAGACAGCTGCTCAGTCAGAGACAACCAACAAAACTTTATTTAGAGACCATAAGACACATTTGTGTCTTGCGCAACTGTGTATCAGGAATTACTTTGCCTTTCTAGCAGCCAGCAGTCTCCCCTCGTATGTGATCGTTCTTGGCTGCTCGTCATCACCAGCATGATTTAACAAATCATTGGAGTTGCCTCACTGACTGATGGGAGGAACAAGACAAGAGTGTCTAGAATTTAACTTTAGTTGCCTGCATTTTTTTACATATTATCAAGTCTTTATTCCTTTAAAAAATTACATTAAGAAATCTTTGCTCACTGTTACCTGCAAAAAGAGGAAAACACTTTTTTCAGATACAATTTTTTTAAATTTTGCTGAACCAGTAGTAGTATTTATATTAATATACATGGGTGAGTCTGATAAAAGCTTTGTATTTCTATGTATGCATACACATACATGCACAGCTATAAGTGTGTATAAATATTAAAAAAAAAAAAAATAATCAAAAATCAGCACACATTCACTAAACATCCAGGCTTCTCTTACAAAGGCTTATCCAAAACACCACTGAGTAACAAGGCCTAGCAGTGACACACCCCATGCAGCTGCCTCCTGTTTTTCTCAGCTTTCCTGATGTCCCAGTTTGCAGAATCCTATTTGATACAGCAGAATGAAACCCAAACTATATGCTCACATGGGAACAGTATCCTACAAATTCACAAAACAGGTTGGCAAGAGCAATGCCAATCAAGATTAATACTGCCTTTCTATAAATCCAAACCCAATAATCTTACCTGTGTCAGTGGGACATTATGGAGCTAAACAAAGGCAAGCTTGCAGAGGGCAAAAGCTCCACAAATAGAAAGTTCTAACATTACACGTTCTTTGCCATTTGCTCTGCTGCCCCTGCAAGGCTCAGCGTGAAGCTGCCAGACTTCGAAAAGAAGCCTTAGACAGGAGCTGGCAAAAGAGCAGCTGCCATTTTCTACTCAGAGGCAAGTCCCCTGCCTCTTCTGTTGCTCTTTCAACAGCGTTTACTTGTTAGTTTTTAAACTGAAATCCTTTCCCATAACGACCTATAACCCTTCCAGCAGGACAGCATACTGTGCACTCAACAGAGGAAGATAAGCTTGAATACAGTAAAAAAACTGACCTTTCTTTTTCCTTAAAAAAAAAGCTCCTTCCTTCTAGTTTGCAAAGTTTGCTGCAGCTTCTTTACTTCCTGATTCCAGGCAGCCTGGAAACGGAAATGCTTAAGTCTGGGGAGAGGCTAAACTTTCAGAGTTTCCAACCCAAGGCAAGTTGAAAACAGGAATCATGCATATACGCTGGCAAGAGAAAGGGAATAAACTCTGCCAAATAATTGCTAAGGCTGATGAATCACCACCACGAACTCAACAAGGGAGTGTCATAATTCTTCTGAACCGTTTACTACTATAGCTCTTGTCCTGAATTTCTAGTTGCTGTCATAAAAGGTAAGCAAAATACATAAATTATTATTATAAAATGCTAAGATGATCAAATTAGGTGCCAACAATCTGATTTTCTTCAAACCATACACAACATTAATGATACAAGATTACTGCTTGAAAATAGCCAGCAGCTTACAGCTCCTAGCAAATGGCTAACATTACAGGTTTACTGCAATGTGGAGGCAGATGTAATTAGCAGAAGCCTTTCTTTTCTACCAGTCACCTACAATTGGATGATACATTACTTTTTTCTTAGGTCCTTGTTAATGCTTTCAGTGTCTGAGAGGCAATTCCTCCCCACCACCCCCACCCATAATCAGACTTCCCACTACCTTTGGTACTGCTGTATTGCAGATACAACACTCTCAGTGTGTGGCTGCACATCTTGGGAAAACCGTAGCAGTTCCTTAAGCTGAGCCTTCAGCCTCTCGACATTGGACTCTTCTGCAGCCAGAGCTGCTTTCGTTGCCTTAATCATAAAAACAATTAATAGTTTACACCTCATTTAGTGTTTGGCACATGAAGAGATAAGGCTGTCTCTCAGGGTGTTCACACATACCCTTTCTGCTGCTGCCCTTTTTCCTGGTTGTATGGAATACAAACCTTGCTAAAGCAGAAAACATTCTCAGAAACAGTTTTGTTCCCACAAGCTCTCTCTCCTCTTTTCACAGTGCCTATCATCCCTGTCTGATCTGCAGAGTTCACTGAGTGAATCACAAACAGGTCCAGTCTCAGCTCACTGATTGCGGTATAAAACATGAGATGCATTTTTGGAGCAGACTTAACTGCATCTGTTTGCATGAACAGGTCTTTCTCAGACTCACATATACAGCATGTTAATTTTAGGGTGATTTAGGTCAACAAAACCAACAAAAAAAACCCCTATGTAAATGTAGCTGGATTGAACCAGTCAGTATTTTGTGGATCCTTTTTTGCATATACTTTTCCTAGCTAGTCCTGCTGAGTTCTAGACATACAAATTGCAATGAAAGGCATTTTGAGAAGAGATAATAAATGCAAAAACAGCCCTCAAGAGGAAATGACTGGCAAAGATTTTTATCTATATTACGCATGACAAACTTTTTGCACTCATTTTTGCAACAGATTGATTTTAGTATAAATACTGGATTATTATAAACTTGGGACTTTGTAGAATTAAAGATGTCTCTTCTGGTAAAGGAATACAGGAATACACCTTACACAGATGAAAGATAGAATATAGAAATGGTCTTACCAAGTACTCCAGAAATAGATGAATATGTGTGTGTGTGTATGAATTTGTATATACAGTCAGACATTATTTTCTTGCTTCTTTTTAAGTAGAGCAAATTGTATTGTTTGCTCTGTATTGTGCTCTTTTTGCATATGGTCCCTTTGAACTCAAGACAAACTCCAACACATGTTCCAACCCTGCTCTGTGCAGAGTGAGATAAAGGTTAGATTAGTTGATTCCATTGTAGCTATTCACATTTCCTTGGTCTGTTTCATACACAATCATACTCTTTCCTTACCACCATTAATCAGTAGAACAGGCACCTGTTCGATGTGACCATGCATGTTCAATCTATGGCTACGCTTGATCCTGCTTGTTTTAGACACATGAAGGATAACAACTTACATTGCATTTTCTCCACAAGGTTACAAACTCATCTTCAGTCTTCTCCCCTTCCCCAGGCTCTAGGTGATTTTCTAGTTTCTGTAGATATTTTCTCAACACCTTGATGTCTGCTTCTAATTGTCTGGCTTGGGACTCATAGGCACTTTCTGACTCCTGGATCTTGAGCAATCTCTCCTCCTCCTCACTATGCAGCAGTTTCAACTTCTCCAAGGCTTTTCTTAGCATTTCGAGTTCATCCTTCATTCTCTCAGCTCCGAGTGGGGAGGTATTCTCAATCACATTTGCACACTCATTTTCAAGGTGGTCCAATTTCTTCCCACCGTTCCTAATGTTTTTGGCAATTTCCTGCAGAAAAAAGTTAAATAAAGATTAGCTGCAGGAATGGGAAGTTGGGGGAAAAGCTGCAAGCAATAGCGGAAAAAAAGTCTGCCTCTCCTGGTTGTTCTTTGTTCTTACCTTCTTATACTTTGTTCTTACCTTCTTATTTCAAAGTATGTCTCTTTTCAAGTGACCAGAAGCCAGGGCTGGTCATTTGCCTTCTGAGTAATACTAACTGCCACAATTCTGAAAATATTGGCTTGATTTTCATAAATGCTTGTCATCTGAGGTCCCTGACAAAGACAACAGGAGCTACAGGCACTAAGGAACTGTTACAGCCAGATCTCTGAGAGATTTAAAGCTAAAGAATTTAGGCAGTGGCACCAAAATATCGGATACACTTCTTAAAACTGGTATATTTATCACTGTCTCTAAACTCTCAAAACCTGTGAACCTTCAGGCTTTATTTGGATCATGATTACCAAATATCACTCATTTAAACAAGTTTAAAGGGCAAGATTCTCAAAGAATCACATAACCATAGGAGATGAGGCTTTACAAGAAATAAAACAGACCAGCCTGTGACTTTACAGTTGGAAGAACCATGTGTACTAACAGTTTTAGGACCTGATACAACTCTTCTTCCAGCCCATGTTAAAACCACACCTTATTTTATTTGTGTAATTCTTTTCCCAAGTACACTCTTGTGTGGTTTGAGAAACATATAAGGGTATAAAGAAAGAACACACAATCCTAGCTCCTTGTTAGAATTATATTGTTGAAGGACCTGCAGTGCCTTTAACTTGTCCTCTGCCGAAGACTTGGTTGCTTCTCCAATGCAACAGTTTAATCTTTCCGTCACACCATTCAGCCACGATTGAAACTGGTTGACATTAGCGCTGTACTGCTCATGTTCCTTGGTTATCTTCTTAAGCAGGTTCACTCTGTTCTGTAACAAGACACATCACAAGCTGTAAGGACAGTGCTTATCTGGCTCTTTTTCCTTTACATTGTAACACAATTTATAAACAAGAGTCCCTTTCCACTAGCTCTGATAGCACTTGGCCTCCAGAAGAATTCAGAATTCATCTCAAGAAACAGAACACAAAACCACGTAAAGGCTTGTCCCCGTCTGGGTCATGCTGCAGGCTTTCAATGGCTAGTCTCCAAGCAGACAAATTGCAAGGTCGTCTCAGGTTAGTTTCTAGCCTCTCCTTTCCAAAATTTCCTAGTATCCCATTAGAAAAAGAAAAGAGAAAGAAGTCAGTTTCTGGCTTTCACCCTGTTTTTTTACTTACTTTTTTAGTTTTACTAAGCAGTTGTTCCCCCTGCTGGTTAAAAATAAAGATGAGCACACAACAGACTGACTTTGCCTAGCTCTTGAAAATAAAAGAGACTACTAGGGGCATGCATGCACATTGTTTTAAAGTGTTCATTATTTAAGCAAGCTCTACAGAAAGTGACCATCTGCTTTTACGAAGACTGGAAACGTTCATACTTATTCAATTAGCAGATTACAAACTATCCTGTGGTGATATCACAGACCCTGGAAGCAAATTTAAGCCTATGGGAAGCAGGTTTCATTTTCTGAGTGACTGAGTGTGCACCCTATAACCAATTCCTGAACTTACAGGGGCCGAGTTGCTCCCTGCTGATCCAGTCTGACACGCTCACAACAAGCCAAGAATAACATTTGCCTAGGCTATCCCTGTTTGTCAGCTGAAGCTTAGGTCTTGCTGAAGAGAATTTTACACAAATCACAAGGAATCCTGCTCTGTTGTTTCACTAATACAATATCTAACCTGAATATTATTTCCTATGAAAGCAGAATGATTTTTTCTTGCCCTTCATCAGTTGGCATGGAGAGCAACTGAGGTACACTATGGTTACCTTAATAAAAAATTGTTCCTTGTGCAATCCATTTAGTGCTTGCAGCACTCTTGAAAGGCTTTGCTGTCACACACAACAGGCTGAGTTTCATTTTGACTAATATGGGACACATTTCATGCCTCTGAGCTTCACTGTAGCTGCCCTCCATAGAGAGCAGGGTGATAGCTGCAGTGGTGGACAGAATTTCAAGTCCCCTCTGAATCTCCCTTGTCTCTGTGAGGCTCTCAGCATG
Organism: Nestor notabilis; assembly: GCF_000696875.1. Taxonomy (NCBI): domain Eukaryota; kingdom Metazoa; phylum Chordata; class Aves; order Psittaciformes; family Psittacidae; genus Nestor; species Nestor notabilis. The sequence continues at coordinate 32,510 of NW_009929673.1, read as the reverse complement.
TTGCCACATCTGTCAATCTGCCTTAGGTGGCAGTGGGCCATTGCCATTCTGTCAGCATATCTCCATCCAGGCCAGCAGCAGGGCAGCATGAACATCAGTCACCATAGGACCTCCCGTGTGCTGTGGCATGGCAGTCCCTATGGGACTTTCCATTCCCCTTTGGGACAGATTATGCCTGTAGTGCAGTACAAGCCACCATTCTCCTGGTGGCATGACACCAGCCTCTTTTCCACACTGCCACTGCAATCTCTGCTGACTGGTACAAATCCAGAGTGACTCCCCTAAAGTTAGTTGACTTGCCTCGGTACAAAAGAGGGACAGCTAAGGGACAACTGATTCCCATGGAGGATGAAATACTGCCCACTTACTAGAACCTTTAACAGCACCATCTATAGAAAAATGCATTTGGATGAGACCAAAAAGCAGAATTATGACTGCAGGCTTCTGTGGCCAAGATGCCTCCAGCAAAACACCTCATCTGTTTGCTACATCCCCTTGCCTTGATTCTCAAATCTGCAGAAGTGCGTACTGGTTGAATGATTCATACTTTGACCTCATGTTAGGGACTTGAAGAATGCAACTTTATAGCAGTGTAAACCGGCCAAACACAGAAGTGAAACAAGTCAGCCCAAGCTTATGGATTCCAAGGAATCAGGCTAATTTGTTGCACTGACAGAAGCTCCAAAAGGAGGAGATAAGAATAAAAGTGGAGCTATTATTAAACCCAGAAGTCTTACATTAATATATAGAGGGTTAAAAAGGAAGTCAAAATGACCCACCCCTGCCCAGGCTATTCAGCCACAACAAAGAACCACACAGTTTGGACACTCCTGCTAGTCCATGAGGTCAAGCAAGAGGTGTCACGGATCTAGACAAACTGTGCTGTCAAACAAAAGGCTTACAAAAAGCTGGCTGAGGCCTCCCCACCCCCCCAAAAGGTTAGGCAGGGAAGCTTCCTAATGAGGCAAAACAGAGTATCACTCACTTCTGTTAGATTAGCTGATCAGGGAGCAGGACAGCATTAAACTCAATCTCCACATACACTTGGTTAATGTGAGGAGACATTAAGCAAGCACATGGCCCTGGAAAGAGTGAGAGCACTGACAGGAAAATAATGAGTTTGCCATGAGCTGCAGAGGAAGAGATGTGTCTGGGCAGGATATGTCCAGCCCCAGGTACTCAAGGAGGGTGGACACAGAGGCAGAGGAAACCCTCTCCACTAATATCTCCTTACAGTCAGTAAAGCCAAACAAGCCTCCTCTGGAAGGCAGTCTAGAGTATGTAAAGGAAGTTCCTGCTTCAAATCCCTCTATGGCATCTAAAGCAGATTACAGAAAGCTTCTGCAGTCCTTCCTGGTGGTGCTTTTAGTCCTAGCTCTAGGGTACATGAGGGTTGGCATTATAAATATCTAGGTTTCAGTTAAGAGAGACAACACAGACAAATTCATTTGATGTACTCACACATATTCAATATATTTGACTAAATATAATGTATTAAAACATACCATATATCATAACTTTTCTTACCATCTTCAGTCATCATTTATGCTAAAACCCACAGCCATCTATCTCTGCATACTGTTATTTTACTAGGCAAGAGAAAGCACATAGGAAATGGCTGCCACATCTAATATTGCTGTCAATGTAATTAAAAGCAAATTACGCGCTTTTAAAATTTGGGAATGATGAGGACACATGTTAGTACTAAGAAAAAAAAAATCTCCACCATTTGCTCATACCCGAGAAGCAATGTCACAGGCAAACCATTTAAGAAACACTGTCTAAGAGCTTGCCTTCTGACAGAGCTGGACAACTGCACGGGATCTAAAAATGCTCTTCAAACACAAGTGCAATCTACAAACACCAGCGAGCCTCCTCTGGGAGGCAGCTCAGGCATTCAGCTGGCATCTGCGAGTCACATTTAGCCTGGCCTCTCATCATGTGAGGGGCCCGAACAACCTGCTTACAATGTCTGTGTCTCTTCCATTCATTCTTCCCTCCTGTTGGAAGAGGTAGCAGGGTTTCTCTAACAAGTGTTGTGCTTTCCAACATGATTCCCAAGGTGCCCATTACCTTGGCATTAGCTAATGAACTCTACATTTACTTCAGTTGCAAAATCCAAGGCTTCCCAACTCTCTTTGTTCCATACCTCCTGAAAGAGGGATTTCTTAGCTGGATTCTCTAACTCAATCCTTCTATGAAATGTGGTATTTGTAACCAATGCCAAAGAAAAGCTTTTACTAGTGTCTCAGTTAGCAGGAGACATAAAGACATATTTTGTCTAAGTACTATGAGCCACTTCCTGATCTCATTTACACCAGCATGTATCCAAGTCATGTATCCACCAGCATGTAAAACCACTCTCAAAGAGGTCACATTCTGGCTCTGAGTATTCAAATGACTTGTTTGAATGGACTGCCTTATTAAACTAGTTAATGACTGTCTCCTGCTTCAAAACCAAAGACAAATCCTGGTTAGAAGGGCGTAAATGAGAATTTTAAGTGGCAATCTAGATAGACAACACCTGAATTCCCAGAAACCTTCTTATTCATAAATCTAGTTACCTTGTAATCAAGAGATCTACCTCTAGAAATAAATCAGCATTGAGGCTCAAGTCTGTTGGTGCCTTTACAGCCTTTCTGTGCAGTTACAGCATTTCCAAATATACTCTGTTTTTTGGAGAGACTTACTAAGAGTTTTATTTTTATGGCTAAAAACTATCTGAATTTCATGCTCACAGAAGGTGCCAGCTCAGGAGGTTTTTCATTGCTTTGGGGTTCAGGCTGCTTTACTTTACTGAAAAAGTATGTGTAGAGCAAGCAGAGCAATGGCACAAGCATCCCAATGTGGTGTTCTGCCAGTGTCATCTGAAGCTAACCTTGTACAACAGCACCCGGAGGGAAAGTATACATCACTGTCAAACTTCAGTTCTGGACTGGGGTGTAGGTGTGGGAACAAATAAAAAGCAACATTATGACAGAGGCAGATAGCAGAACCAATGTAGTGAAAATCATTTGTATTTGCACCAGGTAATTCCAGCCTATGGAATTCCTGGAAACCACTGTGAGACTGACTAGATTTTGATCTCTATATGCTTGGGAAAGATGTGTCTGTCTATGTATTTCAAATATTCTTTTGAAGATTTCTATTGATACAGTCTAGTAAGAAACTGAATTCTTCTCACCTACAGAGGTCTGCCCCTCAGCTATGCCACGTGGTCCAATCCTGTCTTTACGCAAGTTCTAGAAGTGAAAAGTATGAGCCTTATCTGGAATCTTTATCCAGGAATAGGGTCAAAGGAAATCACTGGCACTGAAAGATGAACCAGGATGTCCTACACCAGGGTATCTAACAACTGTTCAAGCTGGAAGATTGTCATCAGGCAAGAATTATTATCTGTGTGCAGTGAAAATCTTTCAGATTACTGAAACTGGGTAGTTGAGCTCAGTGTCGGGCCACAGCTGGTTACCAGCTCAGTGTTTCCCAGTTCAGCAGACAGGGAGTGCAACTCTGGATCTGGACTAATGCTACTTCCTCCAACAAGGGTGTGTGCATGTAATATTCCCTGGCTTCAGGAATGGGTACTTCTCATCTGGTTATACAAAAACAAAAAACCCAAACCAAACCAAACAAACAAACAACAACAACAACAGAAAAAACCAACAAAACCCCAAAAACCAAACCAAAACAAAAAACCCACAAAAAAGAAAAAAAAACAACACCAAAAAAAAAACCAAACCAAAACAAAAACCCCCCCCCCCCCCAAAAAAAAATAAATCACTAATGTGTTGAAAGATGAGGAACAATTCAAAATTTATACAGATTACCTAAACCAGTATACACTAGGTCACAGCAAGAAGCTTGCAGTTAGTTTACAACAACATTACTATAAAGTACAGTGTAAGAGCATCACAATTAACAGCTTATCTTGGGACATGCCAACTTGTGAAAACAGTCCACTGACTGAAAGAACAGGGGTGCTCAGCTCTGTTTCTTTTTGCAATCCTACTAGGTAAGCCACATCACTCAAGAAGCAGACAGCAAACAATACTGCATATTGGTGAAAACTGAACACCTCCCACTCTTTATAGGTGTACCTCAGCTTGTTCCCTGATTTTTTCATATTCCACCTTCATTTTCTTCTGCACATTCTAATCAACGCTGGATTCACCTATCCTCCTGAACAAGGAAGCAGCTTCCTCTAGCAGTCTTTCCAGAAGGACTGACTGATTTAAGACATCATTCAGCAGAACCTGAGCGTGGCTCAGCTGCCACTGCTTCTCCTTTAAGCCAAGCTGCAACTCAATGTCAGGCTCCAAGGTCACACTCATGTTGTGAATCCATGTGTAAAACTCATCTTGGGCTTTCAGGTACTCATTCCAGTGCAGCCACACCCACTCAATACGGCTGTTGGGGACAGCAAGAGAGATGAGTTAGATGAAATTATGAGAGCAGTAGAGATTGAAAAGCTCATAAAGCCTTGAAAGCAAAGGACATGGTTCTCAGCAATTTTAAGCTGCTCTGACCTCAGAGGGTCCAGATTCGCTTCCCAGGGCTTCTCTGCTCTAGGGAGAAAATATGCTGTACAAGGCCTCTATGCCTGGCCAAACTCATCATTCCTGGCCACGAGATGGACTAGGCTGTGAAGGCAGAGAGCACCGAGGTCCCACTGACCCTCTCTTCCCACACAGTCCCCAATATGCTTGTGGGACTGGGATTAGCAGTGATTGCTATCTACAATCCAGGCATCAGAGAGAGGCAGGAAGCACTTTATGAAAGCACTGCATGAGACAACTGCTTCAACACAACAGAAAGTATGTTTGTCTTACCTGTGACAGTGAGTAATGTATATGGTTGTCTCTTCCCACAAGGCTTTAATGTCTTTCAGTTTAGATAGTATCTCATGCTTCTTATCCTCACTGATGCTGCGAAGGGCAGCATCTGCCTTCACAAGAATCAAGTCAATTTTCAAGCTGCCTTCTGGTTCCAGTGCACGTATTTTCTATACGAAAAACAAATGGGATTGAAAGCATGAAAAGAAAGCAAGTATAAATTGACGAAACTTAAACTTTGGGTTTACGCAGGAATTCTGAAGTCCCTGCTGCAAAACTTCTCCTGAAAGTATGAACTTTTCTTCAGATTTGTTTATTCTTAAAGATCATAAAGGACTTAATTTAACTTAAAACCATGTAGCAGTTGAAAAATATTTAATTACAAAAACCAGGTCATCTTCTATCAAGTATCTGTGGCTGTATTTCCATTGCTGTTACAAAGTTATACCACTATGTTGCCACATGTCAGTTGTTCTCTCTCACCTGGGACAAAGCATAGAGGCAATCTCCACAGGGGTACACTGCAACATCTCAGTTTTAAACTCTACTATAAAAATCATGAAGCATATTAAAAAGGCTTCCTACTGCAAATAAAAGTTGGCTCAGAAAACAAGCCAAGAGAAATTAACTAGTGGAATTTTTTGCCTGCTGCCAAATTTTGCTTTGACCTTAAATTGCTAAGTTATGAATTGGTGAAAAAGTGTATCTTACATAAACTGGAATGCCAGGAACTGAAAGTTACTCCATCTAATTTTAAGTACGCTTTCCTCATCTACCCAGAAATGGAAAATTAGCACATGTTCTGTACAATGCAACAGATCAATTAGGTCCCAACTTGGATGTCAGCTTTCAGCATCACTTTATCCAAATTTCTCATACCATCAGCTTATCTTTTTCTGCTGTTCTTTCACAAACTCCCAGCAAGCTGTAGCTTTCAAGTTTGAAGGAAAAGGCTTCTATAATTAGAACACTGAGGGGTTCAAAATCAGCAACTACTTTTGGAAAGATTAGGTCTATAGGATTTGTTCAAAAAGATCACGTCTGTTATTGCAAAGGTGAGACCAAATCACAAGCCTTTGATTTCCAGTCTCGCATTCTGAGAAAAAAAATGTTCTGGCATGTACACAGCACATCTGCATGTGATGTTCAAACAGGTGTTTGGATGAACTATCTACTATGAAAAGTGTGATTAAAAGAATCCAGGAAAGCAGGGCAAAGGTTAGAGCAAAGAAAGAAAATAAAAGCCATAGCTATCATCCAGCAGGAAAAATTTAGGAGTAAAACTGTATTCTAAGCCTGACATTTTTCCAACAAGTGAAAGCAAATATCAGCCAGAGAGAAAGCAGTGGCTGTACACTTTTCAAATCTGTTTTTTAAATGTTTGCTATCTTTGGCTGGCATTTTCATTAACAGACCAACAGAAAATAAACTACAGGAAGTACTGAAAAAACAAAAAAAACCAAAAAAACAACCAATCAACCAAAAAGGCAAACCAGATGTAAAAAAGGAACTGAAAAACGATCACTACATTTGGAAACAGCCAATAGGTGAAGCAGCAAGCACACCATGAGGACATGTGAGCTGGACAGGGAAGCCAGGCCCAGAAAGAAGGCAGGATGAGGGAGCAGGAGGTGGATAAGGAACACACGGGAAGAGAGAACAGATGCTTATTACTCTTTAGAATTATGAATTCCCAAAGTCCAAATGGAAAAAAATCTTCTAACATGATTTTTTTCACGTTACAGGCCTCCTCCAAAGCCCACAGAAGTCAACAGGCTTCAGTTCAGGCCATATTAAATCACCACAAACCTCAAAACCTTATGTCTTGTTCTCTCTGCTATGAATGCACTCTCCTACTCAAGTTCCCATGTCTGTTGCACACATTTTGAGACTGCACATATCAGCTTCCCAGACAAAAAAGAATGGGTGAAAATCATTTAAGAGCAGAAATAAATCTCTAGACCAAGTGGAAGTACTTCAGATATTTTATGACTGACATGGAAGTCTAGCCATCATCCATCACTCCTAGAAGTCTACATTATGTCAGAGGCAAGATCCAGTGTTCAATGAACCAATGAGTTCAATGAGTTAAGGAAAAAGGCTGAAGACATGTAAGCCTGCAATGTGGGTCTTTTTGGAGTTGTTAAATCTCAGAAGAGGCAGTCCAAACATGAGCAGACACACAAAAAGAAAGACTTCAGGGTAAATAATGATGAGAAAATTCTGGCCATTTAATGTAAAGAACATACTAGTTTGAATTAAAGGTAATACAAGTATAAAAAGAGTTTTGATGTTAATCATAGACATACCACCACTCGCTCATGAATGGCAGAGATGGGACAAACAGGATTGTTTCATTCTCTGAGATTATGAGACCAAGATAACATCTAATGAAACTGAAGTTAATGAATGTGAAATCACAGTAAGAGAGCAGGCACAATCTGCAATGGGATCTCTGTGAGAAGTTATACAAGAGATTAACTAAAATCAGAAAAAAAAAAAAAAGAAAAAAATTACTTTTCATTAGACAGATTATAAAGGGGACCTGTAAACCCTCTAATCATCGGGGTTTATGGAAAAGGATAAGGGGATTACTCTAGAACAGCCCATTACCAGGACACTGCAATCTTTCTCCATCAGTGCCAGAGTCCTGGAGGAGATGGAACACTAACATGATCTAATTCTCTCAGACTATATGCTGGACTTCTGCAAATCACTATCTGGTAATTGCAAGCAGCAACTCAATTGTTTCAGATTTAAGCATGCTCATAGGACAGTGTAAACATTTTAACCTGCCAAACCTGCTGCTATTCTTCCATACCAATCTGAAAAGCTTGGAAGCTTGTGACATCAAATTGCCATCCTCTTTTTCTGCAATGTCTGTAAACATTTTGCAGATGGAAAAATTAGGAAGAATACAGATCTACCCATCTACACAGTACAAATACAGGGGCAGCTAACAGTTTTCCAGCTAACAGAGTTCACAGCAATAACTACTGTAACAACAGCAGCAGTGACAGCCACCTCTGAAATGCTACATCACTCTTCCCTTACCTCAGTCTCTCTCAGTCTGGCTTCCAGGGCAGATCGAGGTCCCTTGGTGTTGTCACTGATACTCAGTCTCTCTTGGATGGCCTTCATCCATGCTTCTGCATTCTCCACACTACTGTCAAATTCATCCTGTAGCTGCTGAGTCATTGCATTTGAAGAATCTGAAAGGATAAGAAACAGGAAAGTAAGTAGGTTTTGGTTAAGACCTAACCAGGAATGCATTCAGGGCAATGTAAAGGAGCAGGGGAGAAAACCTAACGATGTTGGGGTTTCCTTTTTAACAGCAATACCAAAAAACTTAGCAGTATCGCGATACAGTTGAGCACACAGAAGGCACTCACACTGCAGCTTTCCCAAATGAAAATATACCAGGAAACAAAAAGAAGGTGGAGAACTGTGGGAGGCTCCACTACAGTAAACAGATTTAATTCAAAGCTTTCAAATGAGATTAATCTGGTGTTTGTGGTATATTCCAGATCGGCTGCACCAGTCACATACACTTAATGCTTCTTTCCAGAATCTAGTCAGTGCAAACTCTCTTTATGCCCTTCCAGGCTCATGTACTGAGTACCTGATACCAGACTAGGAAAGCGCTTCAGCACATGCTTAACTTAAAGGTATATAAACTCTTTAAAGCTGGTGAGATCAGGATCAGATGCTTAGGCCCTCAGTTAACTTGTTCTGCTGAGACCACAGACAGGTTATCTGAATGCACGTGCAGTGAGTCTGGGACACGCAGAAAACAGGAACCAGCCAGCAACTGCTAAAACCAACCACTCACAAACTGTCACATGGGAATATCAACTATGATGGATTTTTTCTTTTGCCACCTCTTTTATTCTGTACCAGGATACAAGCTTTTAATTTTGCCCTCCCTCTCTTCTTACCCCTTCCCAATCAGCAGGAGGGTATGATGCTCTGTTGCTCTTCTCTTGTGCCTTCTCTCTTTAAGAGCATAAGTTCTCTGTTGGCCAAATGGCCTCCTTTGTGCATATACAATAGAGGAGAGCCATCCTACACCCACCCTTGGGCACTATCACACTAAACTTGACTAATAAGGATAAATGATAATAAGGTCCCCTGTAGGTCAGCTCCACTGAATATAACAGAAAGATAGCCATTGACATTAAATGGTTTTGGATCACATCCTACAAATACCACCAGCTAACCCATGAGTATCTCTTGTAGATTAAAGTATTCTTCCTCTTTGTTATTCACAACTGAAACATTTTTGCAGCACAAAGTTTGAGACTTAATTACTGAACCCAGGTTTGCTGTGCAGAATTCAGTTCCACAGCAGCCCCCTCAGTTTCCATGAAACTTATTCATGTGGAATGAAGTGCTCAGTGCGATAGGCAGAACATGGCTCTTGGCAAATCTGGACCACTGGTGTTTTGTAACCACTTTAACTTTTGGCAGCTTAGTCTTTACAAAGGAGAGCCATCCTTCTTCTGGCCACTTCCCACCATCCTGACAATGTTCATGTTCATCAGTTAAAAGGATTCATGGAATTTTAATGTCCTCTCCCTATAGCTCCCAGTGCATTTTTTTTTTTTCCACATTAGACTAGAGGAAACAAGATATTAGCATTCACAACACTGATGTCTGGCAACAGAAACAATACAATTTGTTGCTTCCCAGCCATCAGCAGGCTTTACACTCAACAGATGCCAGAACAGAGCAGGAGAACTGCACCTACAGAGCAGCAACTGCACTACCCACAGAGATTACTGGAGCAGAGGATGGGTCAGACCTCCATGCACAAACAAGTGCATTTACATGGAAGAGGGAATTCCTCCCCAAGTGAGAGATGTCAGACAGGCAGAATCCAAAGCTTTAACTCATAAATTTTGGAGTGTGAGATCCTCATGGCAGTAAGAAGGGCATGCCGCAAGCTCACTGCCCTGGACTTCAAGAGAGCAGACTTTGGCCTCTTTGGGAACCTGTTCAGTAAGGTTCCATCGGATAAAGCCCTAGAGGGCAGGGGGGGCCAGGAATGCTGGCTGATATTCAAAGATCATCTGCTCCAAGCTTGGGAGTGTTGTGTCCCAACAGGAAGGAAATGGGGCAAGAAGGTCAGAAGGCCTCCGTGGATGGATAAGGAACCGCTGAGAAAAATCAGAACAAAAGAAGCAGCTTATAGGAGGTGGAAGTGAGGACAGGTGGCCTGAGAAGAATACAGGGACATTGTCTGGGAAGCTAGGGATTAGGTCAGGAAAGCTAAGGCCCAGTTAGAATTAAGTCTGGCCAGGGATGTCAAATATAACAGGAAGGGTTTCTATAGGCATGTCACCAACAAAAGACATAGCTAGACTAGGGATAATGTGAGCCCTCTCCAGGAGGAAATGGGAGAACTGGCTACCCTGGATTTGGAGAAGGCTGAGGTTCTTGATGACTTCTTTGCCTCAGTCTTCACTGGCAAATGCTCTGACCATGCCACTCAAGTCTTGGAAGGAAGAAAAATGCAGGGACTGTGAGAATGAAGACCTCAGGCTCGCTGTAGAAGAGGATCAGATTCTGCAGGGACTGTGAGAATGAAGACCTCAGGCTCGCTGTAGAAGAGGATCAGATTCGAGACCATCTTAGGAACCTGAATGTGCAAAAACCCATGGGACCAGATGAAATCCATCCATGGGTGCTGAAGTTGAAAAATCCTGGCAGTCAGGTGAAGTTCCTAATGACTTGGAAAAAGGGTAATATAACCCCCATTTTCAAGAAAGGGAAAATGAAAGACCTGAGGATAGGGACAAAGCAGTTGATGTCATCTACCTGGACTTGTGCAAAGCATTCAACCCTGTCCCACATGACATCCTTGTCTCTAAACTGGAGAGACATAAATTTGATGGATGGACTATCCCATGGATACCAAATGGGCTGGAGGGCCACACACAAACAGTTGCAGTCAATGGCTCAATGTCCAAGTGGAGACAGGTAATGAATGGTGTTCCTCAGGGGTCGGTGTTGGGACTGATTCTGTTCAACATCTTTGTTGGTGACATGGACAGTGGGATTGAGTGTGCCTTGAGCAAGTTTGCTGATGACACCAAGTTGTGTGGTTCAATTGATGGAGGGAACTGATGCCATCCAGAAGGACCATGACACCCTTGTGAGATGGGCTGATGCCAACCTCATGAAGTTTAACAAAGCCAAGTGCAAGGTCCTACACCTGGGTCGGCACAACCCCAGGCACAGCTACAGGCTGGGCAGAGAAGAGATTCAGAGCAGCCCTGCAGAGAAG
>NW_009929673.1:18856-20973 GCF_000696875.1 Nestor notabilis | reverse complement strand
TCAGGTTGAGGGCGACCTCGGGGTACGGCGAGAAAGGCCTTAGAAATCTCCCGAGCGCGTTGAACTGGCCTTTGTCTTCTCATCCCTGGCTGCCCCATCCCTGGCGGTGTTCAAGGCCAGGCTGGACGGGGATGGACTCAACATGGTCTAGTGTGAGAAATCCCTGCCCATGGCAGGAGGGTTGGAACTAGATGATCTTAAGGTCCTTTCCAACGCTAACCATTCTATGGTTCTATGATTCAGAGCTAGAGGGCAGTTTTAAAAGCGTGACTTCAACTTGAAAAGATTAAAGAACAGGATGTACTGGATTTAGTGAGGGTGGTGTGGTGGCATGGGGCAGCTACTCCCTCTTTCAATTATAAAAATTATGACGGCATAATTAAAGCTAAAATCATTGACTTACATCACCAGAGTTCTAAGGATAAAGCCAGCTAAAGGAGTAATGTTATTCTCAGAGGATTGTTAGATAGCTGCCTCCTTCTCGAACTGTGACTGATCCTGAATTGGTGTTCCTCAACTCTAGAATCCAACCCTCAGAAAAGAGCACACATCTCTTTGTAGCTGACTGATCAACTCATCTTTACATTAACATTCTCATTATATCTGCCAGCTGTAGAGAGACTGTCCCCTAAAACTTTTATTGTTACCTACATACATACATTTCTAGGCAAACAGTTTCTGAACGCATGAGTGTAAGATGTGGCAATTCCAGTTATGCCATTGAGAAACAAAAACTGACAGTACATTTGCTGGATAGACTCTGATGAGGAGTGGCATTCACTTCCTAGAAGAGGTTTCTATTCCTGGCAACATCCATATCACATTTAAAATTGGCTTCAGGACTCCAGCCATGGAACAGCCAATACAGAACACTATGCTATCCCAGTCTTATTTCTTACAAAAATTAGAGGGCAATCAAACATGGTTAAGAAGCAGTGGAAAACCTACTGTCATCTAACATGAAGAAAACCCCACTTTAACTCTGTCCACATGCTGGTCTCCTCCCAGGTGGATTTCAGAGTAGTTATGACCTGCAATACATGACATAGATTTGGGCTGTCTCCTGAGACCAACTGTGTCCTGTCTTCTTCCTCCACACTGGGCAGCGAGATGCTGTCTCAAGCAGTCACCTACAGTGTCGCCAAGTCTTTTGTTCTGTAACCTGCTCACCCTTTCCAGGCATTGAAGGCATGGGTTATATCTGCAAGGAAAAAGTATGGGTTTTGACATATTCACTGCTTGGGAGGAAGAACAGCTGCTGACTACCTGAAATTTGGCGGTATCTGTAATTTTTTTGCAAATGCTCCTAAAACAGAGATAGATGGTTACTGGATAAGTGTTAATTAATTAACAGTATTTACTCCATTTCTGCTGCATCATAAGGACTAAATGATTGAGCAATACATCTGAACATAAAACACAGGGCTCTGACTAGTACAAGAATTACAAAGGAGACACAGCAGCTCCTGGAACAGACCTGAAGTGTTCAGCTGTGCAAAACCAGCATGCACAGACCAACATGCAACAGCAGCAGACCTTAGGGCCACCTGTACTGTGGTGCAACAGCGTGGTGCTAACCCAGACAGCAGGCTCTGTCGCTAGGACACACTGTGCCAGGGAAAGCCTCTCTTTAATTGCAGGTGCGATCACCTGAGCAACTTGTACAAAATTATTTTTGTCATAGTCATTTTCAAATGCATGTAGCTGTTCAAAATAGCTTTTGATTTTAATACACTTGGATCATACCATGGAAGACATATTTCAGAAAGCATTCAGCATCTCTATACATATGTTACTAAATGAGGGTAATAATTACACGTAAGAAATTCTGGCATGGATAATGAGATGCTGAGCAAACCCAAGTTTTATTTGTCCAGACGCATTAACACTGCTACTTAGTAGAGGTAAGGAAGAAGCATATTTCAGGGTGCTGAATATATCTGACCCAGGACAGCTCCTGCAGCATACCCAGAGGTTATAAAAAACATGTTTCAGGAACAGGAAAAAGTAAGATACAGATTAGCTCCAGAATCCTTTCGCTGAACCTTTCCCACAGCACTTGTCTTCCTACCTTCTCTGCATCACCCTCTATGGCCCCCAAAACACTGGTTACCACG
>NW_009929673.1:9590-18825 GCF_000696875.1 Nestor notabilis | reverse complement strand
AAGAGCGGAAGATGTACTCCTGTGGCACATGCTCCCGCATCAAGTCAGTATCACCCCTCTCCCCCTCCCTCATCCAGGCACAAAACCAGTTAGCAAGAAGGGAAGTCAGAGGACTGTAACCCACCCACTGTTCCCTGAGAAGAGGCAGCTGGCAGGGTGCTGGGGCACACGTGCTGTCCCCCTAGCTTGCCCACAGGCTGAATACCCCAGCATGAATTAACGAGATCCAAAGCAACAGCAAGCTGGGGTTTGCTTATAAAAATCTGCTCAGCTCATGAGCTGTGCTCCATTTGTGTTGGGCTGGGCTGAAGAGAAGATACAGGGGCAGCCTTGTATCAACTGTGGTCCTGAAGCCATCTCACTGAAATAACGGATAAATTAATTAGCTGACTGCTCTGCATTATAGTTCTTGGAGCCACCACATGGAATAAGCACCATTGAGGGACCTAGAGATACCTAAGTCTCCACAGCAGCCCCTGACACAGTGAAAAGGCACAGGTGACCCTTCATGTGATTCACCCAGCACTCACAGGGCCAAATTCCTCTGAGTGCTTCTGCCATAAGTACATCTACTTCAGCAATCTTTCTAGTGCATCTAGTAACTCTCATTAGGGTGTTGTGAGACTTCTTTATTTAATATTTCTAATGCAGTACTGAAAGCTTTTAAAGTTATTTTGCAAGTGCAGTGTCTTTTTGTTGGGATTATCCCATTGTTTTGCAGTATTTCCTAACATACCAATTTCTCAATGCCAAGTCATGTGACTTTTTTTAAAAATAAACAAAACTAACAAACTTCTCAAAATGTTCCTCTCAACCACTCCCATTTTACACATGCTTTTAAAATAGAACACAGGATTTTAAATGGTTCCAGTCTTGGATTCCTATATTCATGTACTACTTGACTAGTTTCCAGTATCAAGTCCTTACAAAAATAACAGTACAAAAATGCTCCAGGAAATTCAACTCACTCACCATTAGACAGACCATTTTCCAATTATTGAAATACTGAAAACTTTTCAGAACCTTTTCCATTTGGTTCTGGGATTGAATGGGGGAGAGGGGGGTGTGGGGGGCAAGATTTAAAAGAAACCCTACTGGACTGTGTCAAATTTTATACAAATGCATAAGTGTGGAAGCAATTTTGGTTCTGGGAATTGTATCTGGGACAATTTAATGACTTTCCAGCCTCCCTGGATAACGTAAAGGCAGCTCCAAGAAGCAAAGCTGAGAGCTCTGACTCATCTACTTCAGGTTGGAGTAGAAGGTCAGTAGCTGGCACAGATCCCAGAAAGGCAAAGCACTGACCGTTGTCTTTCCAAAACTGCATATTCTTGGTCCACTTCAGGAGGAGCTATTCTGAATCATGTTATTAGTAGCTGATGCTTTACCAGCCAAGGGACTGAAAGCCTCCAGCTTAGCCACACCCATGTAGAACTGAGTTAAACTGCCTGAGTAGCTGCAGAAGCCCTCAAGCTTTCAAATAAAAGCTGTAATTACTTCCAGCATAATCTTTTAGAGGCTCAAAACATTAATCCTATCACCTTGGCCATCTTCCAACACAGCCTTTTCCTGTGAATGTTTAAGACAGTCAGCAATTGTTTGTCCTAATTAATGAGTTGGAAAATAAATATATTTTTGGAATAAACACATGCATATCCTACTTACGACCATTCCCCTTAACCAAGGAATGCCAACATCATGAGTACATACAGCACTCATACATATCATAACCATTTTCTTTCCCTTGCAAAACAATCCATAGGAAGCCTACGGCTAATGCAAGACATTGTGCCACAGATGATTACACCTGACAATTTTGTACCTACTTGATTAAAAAAAAAAAAAAACAACAAAACAAAACAAAAAAACCCACAAAAAACAGAGACATGTTCTATGCAGACTAACTAAAAAAAAAAAACTGATTTTTTTTCCTCCCAACCATTTGTTTAAAGATAATTCCAGACTTTGGTGAAAGCCAGTGCAAACAGGGTATATCTTTTTGCTTTCTAAGACTGCTGTGGAAAATACAGAATTCCCAGGTCCAAAAAGTTA
Organism: Nestor notabilis; assembly: GCF_000696875.1. Taxonomy (NCBI): domain Eukaryota; kingdom Metazoa; phylum Chordata; class Aves; order Psittaciformes; family Psittacidae; genus Nestor; species Nestor notabilis. The sequence goes on along the minus strand of NW_009929673.1, from coordinate 16,773 downwards.
TTTCCTAAAAAAAAAAAGGGATTGAAAATTTAAAATAGTTCTATATTTGAATGGAATTATCATTTGCAAGTGAGGCAGAGTTGGGTCCTGGGTCTGTCTTCCCTTTTAGTATCAGGATTGACAATTGTAGCTCTGACCATAGCATTTTTAATTTGTTCGTTTCAATCTTCAAGTCATTTGGAAGTAAAAAGTATAGGTGAGAAGTCTTAATTACAAATCTCTCCCCTCTCCATACTCCATACTCTCCCCGCACACACACTTCTGCATTTCAGGGTCACTCTGGGGGCTGGTCTAGGTTGGTCTACCATGATTCAGTTAGATAAGTAAAATGCTGTCTTACTCTATCCTCTTTATAGATAACAACTTACGTTTAAAAGCACTTTGTTTTTTTGCTTCTAGACAACAATGAAATACTTGAAAGGACAAGAACAAAATAATTCAGTTAATAAACACTGCAAAGAGTGATTTTCAGCCTTTCCTAATATGTATCCCTTCAAGCACCTCTACATAGATGCAGATCACAGTTTAGTGACTTTGAACTTAATGGCAAGAGGCTTCACTTTCCTAGGTACTGGAAAATCACAAGTTAAACACCTCTGCCCTACAACTTCAGCAGAGATTCTTCTGATTCATGGAAACTGCTTCAGAAATTGCCCCTGAAAGGTACCTGTGAACTTACTTGCAATCTACGTCTTGTGAACTTGTCCCCAGCTGCTCAAGTAGGCCAGGTTTCAGCGTTGCTCAGCTAATTAATAGCTTTACCATCAGTCAGCCAATGAAAAAGCACTGCAAGCCAACAGTATTAGTCTCCTTGTCTGTGGAGGCTAGAATTTATGTATTTAATAATCTCCCACTTGTCCTCCACAGACTGTACAATCTCTCAGTACTGGGTGCCAGCTGCAGCACTGATACACTGACTAATAAACATCTGTGGTATCTGCCTTTTGGCTAGAAATCAGTGAACAATTCAGCGTGAAATACATATCTGATAAACCATTCCTCTTTTGCTGGCCATATATTGTGTATGCATACACACACAATATATCTGTCAATATACGGACAATCTCATCTTCTCAAAGGCGAGGTTATTCCTAGCTATTTGCCAAATATATTCTGCAAATTAGTTTTAATCTGTAGAGTATTCCCAAGTAATTCTTCCTTGCGATTCTTAACACCCCGGCTGCACTGCTTAATTTTGGTTTGGCATCCCAACCCTAGTGAGAAACTGTCCATCTTCCCAGCTGGCTGGCAGCAGCTCTTTTTTGTTTGTGTGCAGTTTGTCACATGTTAACTCCCAAGGGCCATTTCCATAATCAGGATCCCAGAGCGTTAAGCCGTGTACGAAGAGTACGCTTTCACAGCACCCTGTGGTGAGCAGAAGCGCCCTACTGTTAAAAGGATAATATCTGTGTCCCAAAGAGATTACAGATGACATGTCAGAAGGGGTTCAGTAATGAAAGCAAGGCATCCATGTGTACTTAGGGACACAGAGTGGTGAACGGAAGAAAGGGCTGCTAGACAGCAGCTGCATGTCCAGTGCTCTATGCCAGCTGTGGTAATTCTACCAACCTATGTCCTCTGCCTATCCCTTGAAGCCAGAGGTACTCAGAACAAGATCCTCTAGCCCTGCTAAAGCATGTGGCCTCAGCATGGGGTCTGCAAATAGGCTGGGACTCAGAAGCATGCCTCACACCTCAAGAGTGCTGTCCCACCGACAGCACCGTACCTAGGGCAGTCAGTGGGACACCCTGAGCTAGGGGCCTCACAGTTCCCTGGGGAGTCAGTGAGAGAGAGGGGCACTCCCAGACAAGGATCCATACCAGATGGTGGGACAACCACCCTTCTGCAGGAATCCCATTGTCCTGAAGAGGCCTACAATCATAACATGGGTGCACAGGGCTGTGGGATGCCAATCTGCCTCCAAATGTGCATTCTCTCCTCTTCCACATCACCATTTCTACATTTGTATCTAGGGTTTTTTTGAACATGTAATTTTTTTCCCCTTATGAAACCAGTGTTAAAATTTTATTTGATCATCAGTCAAATGATGCCTCTGAATGAGCAACTGTGTGCAACATCGGAGTACTAAGCACATAGTTTTTAAACTAATAAACCTTTTAAGTCAAGTATTTACTTGACATATTTGTTATAAATGAAGTCACTTGCAAGTACTTAAGAAGTATACTCTAAGAGTATGGTATCTTTTGTCCCCTTTACAAGAACATTCTTTCAAAATATTATCACTAGGATGAGGAGATATTTATATGGTGAAAGTGAGACTCATTTGAATTAAAAAAAAAAGTAGTTACCATATAGGAAAACACTAATTTTAAATACTGAAATTGTTGATTAACATAAGAGTTATTTTCATGGGATAAAAGCACGTTTATATAAAAACCAACATTTTAATTTGTATGGAACAGGAAGATACCTTTTACAAAGAAAGAGAAAAATGACCACTCAAGAGTTAAACACTTGAAATGCTGTCAAAAACATAGACTAGGGTAAGTACAGCTAGACCTAAAGAGCTAGCACTCTGAACATTATTTAAATTAATATTTGCATAAGCTCATATTGCCAGGCTTCATATTGCCAATGGCACTGGTTTGTGTTGAGACAAACCCATGGGTGAACATGCCTGCCTGTGTCTTAAACAAAATGCACTACTGGAACTGTCTGCAACCTCATCCCCAAGCTCAGAAACAAAGTAGACCACTGCAAAATGGTGGATATAAATTAATTTTAAATGGCTGAGAACATTTCTGGAATTGAATAAAACAGGCTGCTTTCTTGTGACTCATTTTTGCCTGAACTATTGCAGTTTCCATGTTTTTGTCATCCTCCCACTGTGCGTGCTTGCCAGCACTGTGGGTTAAAGAGCAAGATCGCATCTCTGCTTTCAGTTGCAAAGAGCCCTTCTGGCAGCCACTGGAGGATGAGCACACTTTCAGTTCAGCACAGAGACCAGCATAGCCACAACTCCAGCCCTCTGGTATAGCCCATGATTTCACAACAGAGATAAAGAAAAAACCCCACAATAAAGCAGCACTGCCTTTTTAGTAGTCTCTTTAGCCTGACTGAGGACTAAAAGCCTGTAGTTTATAAACCTAAATGGGATTTGAACCTCCTCCTACTGAGATTAATCAAAACTAGAATAAAGAGTAAAGTGGCAGCAGGACTCAGCAGTAAGCCACGTTTGTCAGCAGTCCACCTCCACTGAGGAGGACCAGAGAGTTATTTAAAGCTGTGATCACAGATAATTACTGTGCTGAGCAGCAAGAGTAAAGCCGATGCTTATTCGTCTCACTCTTGCATCATCCACTTTTAATTAACTTTTAGAAACCAAAGCTCTTTTTTTTTTTCCCCTCCCCCCCCCTCCTGAGAACATCTGAATAGATCAGGCAGCTCAGCTCTATCCAGACCCCAATGGGACCTCAGGGCTTACTTCTCATCAGCAACTTTGAAAATCCCACCCTGCATATTATAGGATGTATCTCTGGGGCTGCTGGCTGCCAGAGATCTAACCAGAGATATATTTAGAGCAATAGGGCTTTATATCAACTGAGGATTTGCACTCATCTGTTGTTATACTTGACAAACATCTCCTGACAGATGTGTCATTGCACTAGTGATTCTCAAACACTTGAATGAAGGAAAAGGTGTAAAGACAGATTCTTATAACCCAGGTAATATATAATTATTCTACAAGGAGTCATATACATCATGGCAGAAACTTTGCTCAAGAAGAAATAATCTTTCCTCAGTAGTCTCCAAAGCCATCTTTTAAAGATACCACAAACACTTTTTATATTTCAAAGGCATTTCACATCACTGGAATTTTTGCCCCTATTTCCCCTTTGAATTCGGGCTCAGCAGGTACCTCGCTAAAGGTTGATTCAGAAAACAGAAGAAGCAGGTTATCATCTTCCCAGAGTAAAATGCATCTGACTCTGTGACAGGGAAGACCACTGCTCAATCAACACAACAGAGCCTCCAATGACCACATTTGGAATCAGTGAGCACAACACAAGTGACAATGTTTGTGCAAATTGTACTGCCTACTTAAAAAAATAATACTGAATCTCTTTAATCTCTTTTTAACTTATTGCATACACCAAGGTCATGTTTCAACAGCGATATATGGGACCTTAGGCCCACACTATTTAAAAAAATCAGGGAAAGGATCTTAGCAGTCCCAAGTCAGTGAGCATTTTGGGTCTGTAAAAGATGGTATCATGTCAGATAGCAACACTCTCAACTCCCAACAGACATTTTCTCTAGTGACTTCACTCGCTACCCCTTACCTCCAACCCTTGTGGTGAGCACCATCGTATTGATATTTTTGCTTCTTTTTTCCTGCCTTATAAGAAGCAGTTCCCCATCCTGGCACGCTGCTCAGAGAAGTTTATTGGCTATTATTTTGTCACAGCAGCCTCTTGCCTGGGATCCTCTCACCCTCTCCACCAGTACAGGGAGACTGGGAGGTGAGCCATGGGCTTTCTCTGGAGACAAGAATGTGAATGGAACCAAAAGACAGAGATGTGCTGCATGGTCACGACCACCTCACCTCATTATGAAATAAAAGTAACAAACTTTGCAAGCACCTTACCAAAATCCTGGGAATTCTGGAAAAACGGGTAGGTGAATGTCTGTGGTGATTTCATGAAAGTTCCCAAATGGGTTTCCAGCACACCTAGTGCAATCCAGCCTGGCCTCTGCTGGACATTAGTTACGGCAGCGGGTCAGCATGGCTAGAGCCTTTCAGCATGGCTAGCAGCACGAGCAAGACTGGCACAGAGAGAAACCAGCGGTTTCCTCCTTCCTCATGGGGGAGGCAGCACAGGATTTCCTCCCTGCCTCATACCGCGTGGTAGAAGTGAAAGAGGGGGTGGCAATCTAAAGACATATCAGCCCAGAAAAAGAAAATAAAACACCAGCGTGGTATATTGCCACTGTTCGAAAGGTGGGTAAGATTTAAATAGCAATAATCCCCAGAAACCATCTAGTTCAGGTCATTAACTAACAAGCTGGTTAATTCCTGTAAGGATTAATGCTTGAAATTACTATGCCTGACAAATGTTGGCTGAACAGGAATTAGTCCACAATATGCAGCACAAAACCCAGTAAGGAGCAAAAATGCAGACAGGTACCTGTCAGACATGAGATTTTTATAAATCATTAGCTCAGCTTCTAACATAATTATAATTTTCCTTTCTACCCACTTTATCTTCCACTTCTTTTTTACTCTCGTCTCTCTAACAGGAGATTCCCTTCACAGGCTGACACACTAATATAGATTCTGCTCTCAGTTACAACCGTACAATGTGAAAAAGAGGTTAGCTGATACTTATGGGAAATGCCACTGCTGCACAATCTGGGTGAATGGAATACGCTTTGTAGGCAGAAGCTGTTTTTCGTGGTGGAGCACATGATGAATTCTCCACTCCTGACACCCCAAAACTATTGGAAAATATAAAGCAGCATCTTCCCTCAGTTAATCACAATCCTGCTGGGTATTTCTGCTGTTAGACATTCAAAGAAACCCACTGGTTTGGTCTACCCACCCACTGCCATTTGCATCATCCTAATGGTGTAAATCTAGTTAACATACTCCAGGACCAAACCAGCACTCAAGCTAGTGTAAACCCAAAGCAAGTCCACACAGCGAACAGTCTCTCTAGTTTTACAGTTGCTGTGTATCATAATTTCTAAATTTTAGTATTACAATAAATGTAAGAAGGAAAGGTGTAGGAATCAGTGAAAAAATAAAAATGTGGGAAAAAAAGCTTGCTCAAGTTCTACTTACAAATTAGAAGTTACAGATACAAACAGGGATAAAATGATTAACCTCTCCTCCCATTTCAGCCAGGTGGCACAAGCGAACACCATGAGGAAAAACTGGATATGAACACAGATGTGACGAAAATCTAGATGGAAGAACAGCAATGGAATAGAAACTGTTGATCAAGCTAACTCTGTGAAGCTGCTAACGATGATTAACTGAAGAACAGTAGCCTTAGATAGGCTGTGACCCCCATGTGCAATGAAGCCAACCAAACACTGAATTCTGCCACCAGTTGTGACAAAAAAAAACCCCAACGGACAGTAGAGGAGGAATATCTTATGAGGTAGAAATGCTGTCAGTACCTCCCAGAAAGGGAACTGATATATCAGCTGTTTTCCAACTGTCTTGCTAGCCTTTTGCTAACATGAATAATCCTTAGAAACAATAAGAACATCTCAAAACACATCAGCCTGCAGACTAAAATATACGATTCCTGGGGGAATGCAAACTGGAGAGTGGTCCATTTATCTGAAAGTCAAATCAGGGTTGGTTTAGGATTGTGTTACTGTTTGAATGGTGGAGTTCAAAATGCCTATAGATGACCCCCTTCACATATTTTTCTCCTGTTCTCTCTCTCCTGTGGTAAATCCCACAGCCACTGTAAATTTGCCATAGCCCTGTTAAAAAAAAAAAAAAAAAAAAAAAAATGACTGAAAGTAGTACTGAGGAAGCAGAGCATATATGGCTAACAATGAACTATACACACCAGCTTCTAAAACATAATAAGAAGCAGTCTCTTTGGATGACTGAGTAGCCTAGAAAGGAGTCCACCAGCTACCCTGGTGAGTACTGCCAGCCACAACCTGTGGACAGCAATGAAAGGATCAAACTAACAGTCAGAAATGCAGCATCCCCCATAAAACTTACTGAAAGTTAGTATCACAACATATTTTAAATATCTAAATCCTAGATTACCAGTTGAGCATAATTCCCTTTAGACCAAATTTGGTTTTACGTTTTTCCATATCTTAAAAGGAAACTACACTTTCGGCAAAATATACCAAATATTCTCACAAAATCTGAGCTGCCATTCCTTACTTTCCCATACAAAGGATGCTATTTTCAGTTTCAGTGGGGGATGGAACAGTGTTTTTCCCACTCTTCATGAAAACTATCATTTCCATTGTGGTAGTGGAAAACATTTAAATGGCCCCTTCCTTAGCCTGGTAATTCTGTGTTCACATATGGATTCAATTACATCTACGTGAGAGTCCATAGGCATTGCAAAAGAAATATATTTCATAGAATCATAAAATAGTTATGGTTGGAAAGGACCTTAGGATCATCTAGTTTCAACCCTCCTGCCATGAACAGGGACACCTCGCAGTAAACCATGTC
>NW_009929673.1:0-9387 GCF_000696875.1 Nestor notabilis | reverse complement strand
GGTCTCCACGCAGCCTTCTCTTCTCCAGGCTGAACAGCCCCAACTTTCTCAGCCTGTCTTCATACGGGAGGTGCTCCAGTCCTCTTATCATCCTTGTGGCCCTCCTCTGGACTTGCTCCAACAGCTCCATGTCCTTTTTATGTTGAGGACACCAGAACTGTACACAATACTCCAAGTGAGGTCTCACAAGAGTAGAGTAGAGGGGCAGAATCACCTCCTTCGGGCTCCTGGTCACACTTCTTTTGATGCAGCCCAGGATACGGTTGGTTTCTGGGCTGTGAGTGCACACTGAAGCCGACTCATGTTCAGTTTCTCATCGAATACCACCCCCAAGTCCTTCTCCATAGGGCTGCTTTGAATCTCTTCTTCGCCCAACCTGTAGCTGTGCCTGGGATTGTCCCCAGCCCAGGTGTAGGACCTTGCACTTGGCTTTGTTAAACTTCATGAGGCTGGCAATGGCCCACCTCACAAGCATGTCCAGGTCCCTCTGGATGGCATCCCTTCCCTCCAGTGTATCAACCAAGCCACACAGCTTGGTGTCATCGGCAAACTTGCTGAGGGCGCGCTCAATCCCACTGTCCATGTCGCTGACTAAACAGAGTGCAGCCCACAGAGTTAGATGACTACACTGCGCACCATGATACTTTCCTCCCCGTGCTGTTTGTGCAGGCCTCACTGCCTACTGATCACCTGCATCTTTGTACAGCCACTGATGTACCAGACCACTAACTGTTTAGGAGACAGAAGTTGTCACACCAGTAGGGTTGCAAGGCTTAGAAATTATAAAGCATTGCCTAAGCTCTGATGGAGAGCCATGAAACCCCTTAGGTAGGAAATACAGCAGCAGCATAAAAAATTTTCTTCCAAGAAGACCATTACAACTGTGATATATATTCTTACTTCCCTGTCGAGGCTCAGGTACTAGCTGTGAACCAGTACTCCACCATGCTGTAGGTAGCATGTGTAGAGCAGCAGTGGCATCCCAAATTCAATGAGGTTACTGCTCAGGCAGAAGAGGAGACAGAATATGGCTAGAGACAGAGGGGACACACATATGAGCAACAAGGCAGTATTAGTCAGCATGAAAAACCACAGGCACAGTAGCTGCCTAACCATGGCCAAATTTCCATAGATGTTGCAGCAAGAGTTTCAAGGAAGAATCAAGATTGTCATGTCACGGATTTGGGAAGGATTACATGAGGACAAAACTGGAAGAAAAAGCATGAAACTGCTCAGGTGAAAGTCTACCAAGCACTAGAGGAGGTTGGTATCATACACTGGCCAGAGGTGGAAGCTGCTCTCTCAGAAATAAATAAAAGGTAGCTTGGAGATGTATATGAATAAAAATTTCCATCTTCTGAGAATTATTTCTAACTATATTTTAATTCTGAATTAGAACAATATTGGTATAAAGGGACTGTCCACGCAATTGCTGCTCCCCAAAGAATGTGGTTTGGAATTGCTGTGAAAGGACTTTTCAGCAAAGAAACACCCACATCAAGCATTCAGCTTATCCTAAGTACTGGGCTTGGATATACTGGCAGGGATGGCACAGACAAGCAGGTCTTGGTCTCTCTTTCTGATACAATTTCACTCTGTGTAAATAATGAATCATTATGCAAAACCTAATCATTAGGTACAGCCTGATGATTTAGGTGTCCAACCTGTGAGCTGAGCATCTGAAAGATCAGGTTGAGGTAGTCATTATGTTCTGCCCCATTCAGCAAGAGAAAAAAAAAAAGTATTTTGACTTACCAGTTACTATTAAAAAAACACAACGAAACCAAACAAACAGAAACCCCAACCCCCACAACAAAAAAGCTGAAAAAAAGTCAGATCTGATTTGAGCAAGACTAAAAGAACCAAGTTAGGTGCTGGTATAGTTGCTTAACTGGAAAAAAAAAAAACAAAAACAAACCAACAACAACAGAAAAAAACCCCACCAAAAAACAAAAAACCCACATCTACTTGCAAACCCCAACCTAAGGTGTAACCTGCTAATAGCAACAACTGAAAAGCACTTGACAAATACCAGAGTGATAGATGACACGGGATGGGCACGCTGTAAAAACCAATGACACACAGAGCACTGAAGCAGCCTGTTAACAGCCAGGTAAATTCCTCAGCACTGACTAATTACAACTATTCAAAAAAAAAAAAAAAAAAAAAAAAAAGAGGCTGTGACATTTAAAGTATTGGGATTAAACATAATTACTTACAAAAATGTTTTTTATAAACACCTTCAGGTCTTTCATCATACAGCAAATGCTACTTTGCTTTGCAGAATTGACAGTATGACAGTATGAGCCCTCCTCCACCATTATGTATTGTCACAACACACAATAGCTAGACAAGCAAACAGCTGAGGGAGAAATACAGTAATGCTGAAGGAAAGGCTATATTTTTAGGGTTGCTGGTATCCCCATCCCAAGCACCTCCAAGGTAAGTGCCATGAGGCGGTTATTGTGTACAAGCATCATGACAAGAGATGCTTCTAAGGGAGTGTCTGAAGATGGGGTACTTTGCAAATGGACAAAAGTTCCTACCCATCTCCCATAGCAAAGGAGAAGGTAGACGGTGTTGCAGGCAAACCAGGAATGTGAGCAGTGAAATCTAGGCTGATGGGTGGTGATGAAAGCTAGCCATACTGTGTAGTGCTAGAGGCAGCAGAGCTATTACTGCCTCACACAACCTAGGATGCGGGCAGCTGCCAGGCAATGCCAGGGACACATGCCTGCTCTCTCCTCCTTGCAGTAACTTCCTGCTACTACTTACAATCATCCTCTTTCTTCCTTGTCTCCCTAATTATCAGTTTATTGATTGTACACTTATCCATGAGCTTCTCTCAGGGCAGGGAACAATCATTTTTGGGAATTCCATAACAGGCACATTTTTCTGACAAGGACCTTCAGCTATGGCCAAGAACGTGGTGCCAATGACACTGCCTTCCAATTGAAGTGCTTCAGAGGAGAAGCAATCATATCTGGGGTTAGATTTGAGAAAATCTTGGTAAAGAAACTAAGAATATACTGAAAGAGATTTAAAAAAAATTTAGTAGTAACTATGGAACAAGAACACGAGGATAAGGGGGAAAAGTTCTGCAAGACAGGAATTTGCCTTGTACGGAAAAAAGAAAACCAAAAAAACCCCAAATAAAAAAACACACAAGCAAAAGACTGAAGATGTTTTCTGTAGATTGCTATCTCACACCAGCAGCATGCATACAGCGACAGAACAACTAATGGAGTTGGCAGGTCTATAATCTGAAAATAAAAGGGAAAATCCAAGGTTCTGGTGAAGCCAAGGGCAATATTGTCACAGCGCCAGATTTCTGCCCTGACTCCTACGGACTTAACAGACAAGGTAACAAGAAAATTTTTCCTTGCGTGCTTTCTTTATCTGAAGATCTAAATTAACATGAGCACTTCTCTGGTGTTTACTGAGCTTCTGTTATTAGCTATGTACTTCACACAAAACCTGTGCTTAACCTGCAGCAGCAGCTGCTACAGACCAATTCCACTGACTTACATAAGAAACATCACCTACGTCTGCCAACCACTGTCATGTGCCATTCATATAACCACTACCACATTCCCACAGAGACTCAAGAGTGCTCATGCAGAGACTTTTGCATTAAGAAAAGTCAGTCCTCTAAGTTAAAGGAAATGCACAGCCTGGGGAAGAACTGACAGCTCCAGAGACTGGTCTCTCTTATTTACTCACAGGCTTTTTAAGGCAGGGGCTTATTTCCTCACATGACCCTGTCTTTCCACCTAACTGATTGGAAAATGCAGCAGATATGTCAGTGCCTGTATACTTTCCACCTTCAGCTTCCCTAAACTATTTCAGGTTGTACCAATAACAGGGTACAACGCCTGGATAAAGACCAGCAGTTACACCTCAAACTGCTCCTCAGGCAGAAGGCACCAAGTGTTTTTCTGCTAGGTTTGCCTCATTATACTGGCACGGAGACAAGCATGCAATGCTTTATATCACATATCACTTCTATGCAAGGTGGGCAGAAAACACAGCCAAAAGCAACCCCTACATTTTTCTCACAGCTTAATGTTTTTATTGCTGTTGTGTCAGTCCAGCTGTGTAGGTAACTCAGTGTGTGAGATAATTTTGTTGATTAAATACTCCAGTCTTGTTGGGTTTTAAATAAACCCCAGTATCCAGATCCACTGGGGGTAGTTTACTCTGGCTCACCTGTGACACCCTTCAACCAGTTACCACACATAGCAAGTTATCTTTCAAACATAGGCTCTGAGAGGTGGTGCCAGGCTCAACAACACATAAAGCACTCCACAATTTTGGTCCCATTTTAAACCCCTGATTGTACATGCTTCTTCAACATCATAGAGCAAACCTATGGCAGGCAAAGCTGTAGCAGGGGAGGTTTAGAGTGGACATTAGAAGCATCTGCTTACTGAGAGGGTAGTCAAACACTGGAACAGGCTTCCCAGAAAGGTGATCAATGCCCCAAGACTGTCAGTGTTCAAAAGGCATTTGGACAATGCCCTTAACAACACACTCTAACTTTTGGTCAGCCCTAAAATGGTTAGGCAGTTGGACTTGATCACTGTAGGTCCCTTACAACTGAAATATTTTATTCTATTATTATTATTAGCAGCAGCTGCAAGGGGAGCAGCATGTAGCCTTATGTAAAGTGTTTCTAGGATTCCCTTGTGACAAGTACCACGTTTACTACATGTAACTGTAAGTCCTCCAGCACAAACTATGCCTTGTGGGCCTCTCATTCATCTTGTGTTCCCAAGTATGACTGTCATGTTACTGAAAAGGCTTTCTGCACAATTGTAGCAATAATTACTTCGCCTTTTAATACCACTAACTAAACAAACACTTATCAAGAACAGAACAAGCAAGCCACAGCTTGACATCTGAATTCCAAGCAAATTACAGTCTTATGGTTCTCCTTGTTTCTTGTTATCTCCTTCAATTTCTTCCAGTATGTTATTACATGCATCTGTTCAGCAAGATCCAAGGCTGAGATTGCCGCTTTTACTGCCTATTAGAGACAAACTCCTTTGAAATCTCTTGATATGAAAGGCTTCATATCAAGCACGTCTTCTGTTTAAGTGTAATATAGAAAAGATGCCTGTACCAAGAGACATGAAAACTCAGTTCTGCTGAAGGGAAACAAATGAGTCTACATCATCTTTAAAATCAATGCATTTTTCCTTGGAATACAATTAAGCTGTGTACACAGACAGACAGAGACAACAAAGCTTGCTTATTAACTTGACATGATGTTAATGAGAATGCCCTTCCCTGTCAGATCTGCCACCTTTATCTCAACATTGAGGTGGGGTCACTTCAGATAGCTGAAGTTAAATACCACAGGGCTCACAACTCTGAGTCACATTTTATTAATACAGGCAGTACCACCCTGTGATTCAATTCATTTGCAATACAGAAACAAATAAACAATAGTTCTCGGTACTTTGAGTCTATGAAGCAATGAATCCAACAGCAATGTCGGAAAGACAGCATGTTTACTGCTTGCCCTGCTTTCATCTGGCTGAAGGCAGGATGTTGCAGGCTCACCAATTCTCCTGGAAGGCAAGGACCAACCTGAAGCTCCAGCTCTGGAGAAAAGTGTGTAGGGAGAGATCCTTATGTAAGGATCTCCAGTTTCATTCAGAAAGAATCTATTTTATAAAAAATTCTGAATGTTATGTCCTAAACAGTCAAACACTAGAGAACAAACAAGAAAAGCAAGCTTCCAAACGAAAGAATAAAACTGTATTTAAGTCAACTCTGACAGTACAACAGCTATCCAGGAAGAATTGTTGCAAGAAATTCTACCTTCCTCAATGCATATGCCAATATCAGCTACAGGCAATGGAATTACATTTCAGACCAAAACTTTAGCAAAATTCGAAGATGTATAGTTTGGAGCCTATCACTAATCAATATCAGGCAGAGTTTTGAAGTTGAAACACCAAGTTTTAAACACTTGCAGTTTTTCTTGTGCCATTTCAGAGTACTTTTATGTAATCAACATTAACTAAAAGCACAAATCCTACCATTCATTTGTTTGCGGAGCAGACCCACCTGATCAAAAGAGACACCGAACACCCACTTTTCAATTTTACTTTCACAGAACTGCAGTCAAATGAAGCTGGAGAAATCCAAGACATTACTGACCATCAGTAAGCACTACCTGAAGAGATATTTTCCTTGAAGAATAAGGTATTTCACTGCCTACACTCCAAAGACAGTGGGGAGGTTTTTAGCCAGACTCAAAGTGGTATTTAGGAATCCGGTATTTTTTCCTGTTGATCTCAGGTGCCTCAATACCTTGATCTTCATCTAACTGTGCCAAGTCAAAAAACCACCTTTGCTAGTTACACCCTCTGCTAACAGCTCTGGAGCTCAAGAATTTTTCCTATTACCATGTGGCTTTTTGCTTTCACATGTCTGAACTGCTAGGATTCAAACTTAGCCCACAATCCTTCAGTAGGCACATACAATGCAGTTGTAAAGGTACCCTTTCTAAGGATAACATCGCACCTGTATATATGATAGAACAAGTTTGCCAGGACAGGTCACACCTGTGCCATGAAACCCCATCTACAGTTGACAAGGACTAATAATTTAAAAACAAAACAAAACTCCAATATTTTGTCATTGTTACAAATGATTTGGGATTTGCTCTACCAGCTGCATCAAGGAATGCATTATTCTGACTAAGGGTGAGTGATCATCACTTTTACATGGTTTCACTGGAATTACGCTTATATGATGACATTCAGTAAGTCTTGAAACTGTTAGCCAATTTTGTGAAAATAAAATAGATCTAAAGACACTAGCTGAGATCATAGCCCTGCTGTACTTGCTGTACTTGCACAAATGTGTGCCTGGCAGAACAAAGACAGGAGCTGTGCCCTGGAGATGCAGAGCCATAAAAACAAAGCGCTTTGTGACCAGCACAACTCAGGAAATCAGATCTCCTACAGAACTGTGTTCCTTGGTTGATTACACTTAACTACAGCAAGATTTTCTGTTTCCATGTTCAAAATCATAGAATCATAGAATAGTTAGGGTTGGAAAAGACCTTAAGATCATCTAGTTCCAAACCCCTGCCATGAGCAGGGACTGCAATGTATCAAATCAGAGTTATTTACCTTCTTTTGAGAGAGATGCCAATTCAGAGGCATTCACCCCAGAAATCCTTCTCCTTTTCTCTTTACAACTTCATTTACACCAAATATCTTGTTGCCAAGTGAAGGCAGTCAAATATGAATATATCAGTCACTAAGCAAAAAAATGGAGAAAACTGGCAACTGTCTGACTGTAGACCTGCTTTTCCCTTTTGGTCTGTTTCTACAAAATTTGCAAGAATTTAATTACCTTGGAGCTGTTCTCCTCACATCACACAGTTGAAATTGGGAATTGGCAATAAAATAACATTTAAGGGACAAATACCAAGAGGCATACACAAACATGTAGTAAGAAGAGATGGCATTAACCTTGTTTCTAACAGAAGCTGTGCTAAAAGATGAAGGCTAGTTATCTTTTTGAAACTGCAATGCAGGTGCTAGGTCTGGAGCATCCCCTCAGGCATCAGTGTTACTCTTCAAAGGCATGTGGATGTAGGTACAGCCACATCCTAAAGCTGAGCATCCACTAGTGTATACAGAGGTTTTCAGGATGCTTTGGGAGCCACAGATAACTGAAGGGACACAGAGAAATGGCTTACACAAGAGGAAAAGTTAGACACTCTCTTGTCAACAAGGTCAGTGCATGAAGGCCACACAGAGGACATATGCACCAGGAACAAACTTGGAAGCCCAGTAAAAGTCGACCAGGATGGGAGGGAAAGGAGGAGCAGTAGAATACACAGCTTAAGGAAAGTACTGGAACTATCAAAAGATGGAATACAAGAAGCAGAGCAAGCACCACAGTACTGCACCCTGAATGGTTATTAATTCTGCCTTCCTTGGGACCTTGAGAGGACTCTGGATCTGATGATTCATGAAGAACGTGACAACAGCACTGGTGTAGGGGAAAGCTGTTTTTATAGAGCCCATCAGCTTTGTCAGACTCCATTCCCTGACAGCTAATTTGTGGGGAACAATGCTCCCATGATTCACCAAAATATGTTTACTCCTCAGTGAAATAAAAGTTGCCAGGGGACTGATTGCAACAAGTTACATTTCCTTGAGATCCAACTGGCTCACACACTTGGCAACCACAGAGACTGTACCAAGCTGATGTGCATTTCACCAACCCCCAGACTGGAGACACTTTTAGAAGGAAAACATTTGAAGGCAACCAATCAGGTTTTAAAGTTTTGCTGCATTTTTTAAATTCTTTCCCCAGAAAACAACCACTGCATACAAAGATTTTCAAGTGGCACGCACATGCCGAAGGCTGAACAGTAACATCCAAAAGAAGCAGCAAGAAGCTGGTTAAAAGTAGCACAGTGATACATTTCATTAATGATTTAAGATAGCCAGGCTTACATTTGAAGCAATGGAGAGGCAGGCATCCTGCTCTGATAAACTTGAAAAAGAAAGTAGTGTCTTGCAACCATCACTTTCACAATTAATCATCATATAAATCCTTAATTCCTGCAGATTTCAGTCTGTTACTCTATTTGAGTGGACCTATTTCTAGAAATAAAATTTTCCTGAACAAAGGCCTAAATTCACACATGCCAAACCAATAAGGATTTGGGAATAGAAGAGAGGGCAGACAACAGTGTATGAGAAACCAAAGCCTTACTGATCTGGTGGGGGGTGCTTACATACAGAAGTCACACAGAACCTAAAAATGAAGGTAGAGGAACTTACGGAAAAAATGGGAAACCTTCTAACTACTTAGGAAGAAAAAAAGAAGACAAGGTCAGCCCTGCTTAAGGAGAATCAGAGACATGCGAGGACGTATTTAATAGATCTGAAGGGGAGCGAGTTGGGGAAGGAGACAAGAAACAAGGAGCTTACAAACTGCAGCAGAGTCCTGGCAGTGGGGACCAGGAGATGAAGAAATGTGACAGTAACACTGAGAGCAGCTTTGGCACAAGCCTGACATCTGGGAAGGAAAAGTTGCAGAATGCAGCTAAGCACTTCCACCAGGCTGCTGCTCCTTCACAGATGCCATTTTCAGAAAGAAGTCGACTAAAAGGTTTTAACCGTTTAGCTCAGATTAGTTAGGGAGGTACGCTGCAATTACTGCACCTGCGTTGTTACCTACGTACGTTAGCACTACCGCAGGACCTCTCACAGAGATAGGGAGCTGGCCTGGTTGGTCCTTGGCAAGGATAAGCCCTGCTCTGCTCCTGCTTTTAGGCTCCGACTGTGCCCGTTGCAACCGTTATACCGGGTGGCGGGGACTGTCACCGTGGCAGCCAAGGACCCG
>NW_009929672.1:116076-156076 GCF_000696875.1 Nestor notabilis | reverse complement strand
GCCTCACCAGTCTCACAGTAAAGAACTTCTTTCTTATACCTAACCTGAACTTCCCCTGTTGAAGTTTAAACCCATTATCCCTTGTCCTATCACTCCAGTCCCTAATGAAGGGAGTCCACACAGCCTTCTTTTCTCCAGGCTGAACAGCCGCAATTTGCTCAGCCTGTCTTCAAATGGGAGGTGCTCCAGTCCCCTTAACATCCTTATGGCCCTCCACTGGACCTCCAACAGCTCCATGTCTTTCTTATGTTGAGGACACCAGAACTGCACACAGCACTCCAAGTGGGGTCTCGCAAGACCAAAAGGGCAGGATCAGCTCCTTCAACCTGCTGGTCACACTTCTTTTGATGCAGCCCAGGATAAAGTTGGTTTTCTGGGCTGCAAGCACACACTGCCAGCTCATGTTGAGCTTCTCATCAACCAGCATCCCCAAGTTCTCTGCAGGGCTGCTCTGAATCACTTCTCCGCCTAACCTGTGCCTGGGATTGCCCTGACCCAGGTGTAGGACCTTGCCTCTCACACTGTTGAACTTCATGAGGTTGGCATTGGTCCACCTCACAAGCGTGTCAAGATGGCATCCCTTCCCTCCAGCGTATCAACCAAGCCACACAGCTTGGTGTCGTCGGCAAGCTTGCTGAGGGCGCCATCAATCTCACTGTCCATGTCACTGACAAAGATGTTGAACAGGATCAGTCCCAACACCAATCCCTGAGGGACACCACTTGTTATCGGTCTCCAGGTGGACACTGAGTCATTGACCACAA
This sequence comes from Nestor notabilis, assembly GCF_000696875.1. Classification (NCBI taxonomy): domain Eukaryota; kingdom Metazoa; phylum Chordata; class Aves; order Psittaciformes; family Psittacidae; genus Nestor; species Nestor notabilis. The sequence goes on along the minus strand of NW_009929672.1, from coordinate 155,312 downwards.
CTCTCTGCATGCAGCCATCCAGCCAATTCTTTATCCTCTGGGTGGTCCATCCATCAAATTGATGTCTCTCCAATTTAGAGACAAGGATGTCATATGGGCCAATGTCAAACAGTTTGCACAAGTCCAGGTAGATGACGTCAACTGCTTTGCCCCATTCTTCATATTAAATATGCACATTCATATTTATTTATCTATCTGTGTCTAAAATTGAAATGGATAAGCATACTGAAAAGATTTTTTGAGACCTAATACATAATAGCAACTAAAAGCCTTGTCATGAAATGCCTCCTTGAAAAGCAAAAGAAAAATTTTCTTTACCAGTTTCACATTTTAGCATAGCACAGAGTGAACTACAGTTTAATCACCTTCATTCCTACTCTTGTTAGTGAAATGATAAGGCATCTTCATAGCAGATTTAACTCATTTCTTTAACTAGTCAATATAGACTTCTTTTTTCCTAAGGAGGCTGATTATATAGTTCCTTCATGCCTTCTCTTGTTCATTTTCGTCTGTTTATTTCATGATCTTTTGACCAGATCCTGACCTTCAAGTGTAATCCATGTGGGAATTCTCCTGTGCCCTGAAAGAATGGCATTTATTTAGATGGATTCTGTACATGCTCTAGGTTGTACCAGGGTGGATCTCAGAGCAGGACTGGATTCTAGCTTGAATATTTTTCATCACAATACTTTTATTTCTCCCCAGGATACCAGATGAACTATAAACAGTCTCTAGACCTCCTATTTGGATAGAGTTCTGCACTCTTCTATTTGAAAGAATTACTTTTTTGCATCTGAAAGTTAAGTATGGCCAAATGTGCTGTTCCATACTTTCTCTACTCTAAATAAAATGTGCAAGACTCATTACATCTGTTTATTTCATTTGAATAATCAGGTGAAAATTTCTTAGAGTACCAGAATTGTATTGATCAGTTAGCAGGTAGAAATGGCACATACGATGAGTCTGCAAAGCAAGCTTCTTTTCACTTGAAATTAGTGTTTATCATTCAGTTATGTGATGGCTGGTCATCAGAACACACACATGGAAAATATCTTTTTATAAAGCAATGCAAACTTAAACAATACTTGGCAATGGTGTTTGAATTTTTTTCATAGGTAAAATAATAACAATTGTGAGGTTGAAACAAAACAGAACTACAGTATATAGTAGCAACACTAAGATTTTCAGTCATTGCAATTTGACATTATTATTCAAAATGTATTTCCAGCTTAGAATTATAATTGGCAAAAACAGTAAGAAAACTACAAAATATTTTTTATTTCTCTTTCCTTCTTTTTTAACATTAAGTAAAGCTGTAACTTTATATAGAGGAGGAGGTATAAACATTCTCTACTGTTTTCACTGGGTTTGACTTTTTATTTTAGATATTTGAGGCTTAGCACCATTTTGCAAAGTGGTGGGTTGATGCCAGTCAGCAGCCAAACACCCACCCTGACATTCACTCCTTCCCTTATAATACGGGGTCAGGAGAAAATAGAAGGAAGACCCAAAGACTCATGGGTCAAGATAATAATTAATAGGGAAAGCAAAAGCTGCACACATAAATAAAGGAAAAAGATTAATTTATTCACTACATCCTATTGGCTGCCAGATCTTCAGCCACTTCAAGGGAAGCAGGGCCTCACTATACATTATGGTTGCACAGGATAACATACACCATAACCAGAAATGTTCACTCTTCTTCCTCCTTTCTTTGAGATTTTATTGCTGAGCATGATGTCATATGTTAATAGAATGCTCCTTTGGTCAATTAAGGTCAGCTGTCCCAGCTGTGTCTTCTCCCAGCTTCTTGACCACCCCCCAGCTTACTCAGTTTGGGTGTTGATTGGAGAGAAGGCCTTCATGCTGTGCAAGCACTGTTCAGCAACATCCAAAACATTGGTATGTTATCAAAACAATTTTAGCCAGAAATGCAAAACACAGCAACATCTTGGCTGCTATGAAGAAAGTTAACTCCATCCCTGTCAGATACTGTACATGCAGTAAGATCCTTTCTCATGCGCCAGCTATTAAGACATACTAGAATTTCCCTTCTAGAGCAATAATGAAAATGGAAGCAAGGTACAGCATCCATATGATGTATTTCTGAAATCACAATAGTTTAGTTGTCATGCATAACAAAAGAAGCCTTGGAGGAAGTTTTACTGGAAGCAGTTATAACATGGTGAAGCCATGGGTGCTGTAGGACTGTTTGAAGCTGAATGGATACTAGAATCCCAAATGTTGTCAGCTTAGGGAAAGGGTTAAGTCATTGTAAATTATATTAGTTAATATGGATCAGAAAAATTGTGTATCATTGCAGATTTCTGCTTGGAAGGCCCTTGTGAGAGTACCCTAGTGCTTCGAGCAGCATTAGTTCTTCCTTCGCACTGTTAAAGTAGGAATTTCTCCATGAAAGGCATCTCCAGAAAGCAAATCAGATCTTATGTGGACTGAGCCTTCTTTCTGGAGGTTACTTTTCCACTTTCCATTTCTCCTTTTAGCAATATAAATAGTCTGGTATACTTATTTTCCTATGTTAGGTGCCTAATTTAGGTTGCAGGAATTCAGGTCCACCTGTCCACTACTGCTAGATGATTTTGTCAATGGAAGCTGGATGGAGAACACTGACAATAAGAAAAGCCTCTTGACAAGCTGAATTCATGTATAAACAAGGAGTCAATTGTACTTCAGAGGTGCATTTCTAAGGCACACTACCTCTTGGGATAACACAGCCTGCACACAATTTCTTGCTGAAGGCTGTGCCTAGAGGCGCAGTCAGGTCCTGAGGGACTGAACATAGTCTAAATTACAACAATCATATTGTGGCCTGATTTCCCAATCCTTTAAAACAGCTTTACAGCTTTCAATGGACTAGATTAGAAAAAATCTGACTATTCTACTTAAAAATCTCTTATTTGAGAAACAATGAAGACATGTTACTTTTTGCCACTACAGAATTATTTGCTGGGTGATAATGGATATATGACATTTCTTTAAAATATATATATTTTTAAAGCCTGGAATGCTTTAAAAAAATGTCTATTCTTTCACGCAAGAAAAACTTCATTCTGCTTCCTAGTGAGCTAAGCAAGCAGACATGAGCTGTCTAGGAATAAACCCATTCATAGTCCTGTAACAAATAATACAGGGTATTTAAATAATTGAGAATATGTATGCAGAAATAATACAGAGACATAATACGTTTACTCAGGGATCTTAAAGAACAGTATTGTAGGATGTAATACTGCTTCTTTGGGGTTTGTACACAAACATAGGTGTACATGCTTGTGTGAATATGGGACAATCCTCAAGGTATATTAACACATTTCATTTCTCTTAAAGAATAAGTTTTTCTTATAGGCAGCTATAATGAGGTGAGCATTCTTACTTGTCACAGCTTAAATTGCACGTGTCTTCTGCTATGTCCTTTTTTTTCAAATACAAAGCAGTTCCTTCTTTGCTTTAGCAGAACAATTTAAAGGAGGAAAGATACAGTGATATCCTTCACCAAAGAATAACCATGCTGCTTGGAAAAACTAATTATAGCCAGAGGAGATGGAAGACCACAGTCAGGAAGACAATTTATTGCAAAACTTGCAGTCTCTCAATTTCTCCCTCTCATGTTGGAATTGGAAAAACATCTATTCTTTATAAATGCCTTTCAAAAGTTATTACAATAGAACCTCAACTATCAGGATTGAAATAGTCTGTACAAAAAAGTGATGAAGGCCCAACATCCTCAGCTGTTTACAATCAGATTGATCAATACTCAAATAATACATGAAAAACCAAATTTTTCTATCTGGTCTGTATGCTTTAAATCTTTTGTTGTCTTCTACAGATGGAATGTCAATTTCCCTCAATGTTAATGTTACGTGAAAACTCTTCATTATTATAGGAGGTGACAAACTACTAGACTTTTTAAAAGTTCTGTACATTAGATTCCTTCTTTGGGAGTGTCACTACCTGACAGAAAATAAGTAAACCAAAGAGAAAACTGAAGTATTAAACTGTATTTTCAACAGATGGCACGCTTTCCTTCAGAAGTACTGAACTCAGCCAAGGAAGAAATGAAGAGTACTTCTTGTGAATGTTTGACAAACTTCCAAAACAAGAACAACAACAACAAAAAAAACAAAACAAAACAAAACAAAACAAAACAAAAAACAAAAAAACCAAAAAAAACCCGACCAATAAAAAACCCCACAAAAAAAAAAACAAAACCCACAAACAAACAAAGAAAAAACCCCAAACTCACAAACTCTAGTAGGAGAAATTTGAGCTGGATACCCTGTGTGGGTTTCAAATAGGTTGTGGGGTACTCTCCATCACTGGCATTCTTTAAAATAAAAGAGTGCATTTGGGGAAGGGTGTGGATGTGGGTGTCCTGTTTTGTGCTTCAAAAATACATGCTCTGGCTCAGCAACAGGCTTATGGGATTGAACTAACAACCACCTGTGGAAATTCCATTATCTGAATTAGGCAGACTGTTAGTCTAGGTGGCCAGGAGAAGTCTATTATAACTATATATTCTTTGACAAAGCAATTACTTACATTTGATGGAGAAAACAATCCAGAAATTGTCACTTCCTACTTCACCTGATTAACTTTAGTAAATTACAGAAATGTCCAATAACCTTCCGGAAAGTCAGAAGGCATACATTTTATGAATAATAACCTAGATTAGATACCTCTAACTCACAAGGAAGGATTACTTTTATCTGAAAATGCATGAAGTGTAAGAATGCTTACACTAACAGTCCTATCTTAATTATATGAATTATGTTATATCTTCCAATATCCATTAAATACTGACAATCCTCATAATTTCTTACATAAAGTACAGGGCAGCTCTATTTCACGCTACTGAAATGGTAAGTATATGCACTTCCAGAGAAAACTTGTTGAAAAAAAGTGTTTTCAAGCCCCAAATCTAACATTTAGTAAAGCAATGTGGTATATTTTTTTTTTAAAAAAATCCAAATAGAAGGCATTCCTTTCTTTTTTTCAGTTGCTATATTGTTGGGGTTTTTTTTCACTTAAATTGTGTATTACCTATGGTTTTAACTGTCAACCTATATTTGCTGCCAGTCAAATCAACAATTGAATACAGCACATTTTCAAGGCAAGGAATCTTATTCAGAAGCAGTGCTACTTCCCCATCAATTCCCTGAGAATGGCAAGACCCTTTGAGTGACATACCCTGGAATCACACCCAATAGTCTGGGACTTAGTAAGAAACTTGGGATATGATGATCCTTACGTAGTAATGGAGCAAGTAGCTAAATAAATTAGAGATTAAATAACTGGGGTCATCAGTAACTATTTCATAATGCAGAAAATGTGGAGATACAATTTTAATAAACACTGCAGAGTCTGTATTGCTTTATATTTTTCCCAGCAATTATATTTCTATGACAGTTACAGGTATGATCAGGAGGATGGAAGGAAGGCTTGAATATGCCATTGACGAAAGTATTGAGTTTAAGGTATTTATTATTCTGTGTTTACAATGGATACACATTCCCATATTAAAGGAATCACATAGATACAAAAAAAAGTAAAACATTACATATGTGCTTTTTTTTCACCCTTTGAAAAGGATTAATTTCAAAACAGAATATGTCAGTGATCAATTGAAAGCCACCAATGCAATACCAAGCTTTAATTGGTACATCATATAATGGCCTCTAGTTACACATATACCAAATGTGGTTTTGTTATGAAAATACAATATGGATGAATTTGTTAGATGTATTCATCTGGATGTGAGTAAATTTACTGCTATTCGTAATCCAATTTTCCAAAGAAAATTCTTCCAAATGCTTTCTGTTACTTTTGAAGGTTAACACTGTCAGGTTCTGCAATTAGTAAGTCACAAAAGACTTGTTTTCATCCAATTTACTCAAATAACTTTCAAAGATTGAGTTACTAGGATTCACACTTATTTCTAATAGGAACAAAAAACTGATCTGGTGGAATTTTTTCTTTAAAAAATGTCCTATGGAGTTGATAGAAATGTCTGTAAGAATTTAATTACAACATTTGCATTATATAATCTTATTGCCTGTGTGCTTAAACTCAGCAAATGGTACTATGTTACAATGATAGCACTTGGAACAGCACTACAGCAATTGCAAGAAACAGTTTTTCTGAAAACTTTGCAACTGAGTTCTGTTCTCCAGTCAGTCAATGTAAGAAAATGGCCTTTGTCAGCTTGTCCTGCTTTTACAGAATCAAAAATTTTAATGCTGGGTTGATGAAAATTTTAAACGGCTTCGTGTTACTCAAAAATTAACTACAAGTAACACAAGAAATATAACCAAAAGACAGCAGTAACCTGAACTCTTTATAGAACAGAGGATATACTAAAAAGTAAAAGTTAGAAAACCTTTCACAATTGAAAACCTTAATTTGGAAGGACAAACATTTTGTTCCAAGAAGCTTCTAATAAGGGACTAAACCAAGAATAACCAAAATCTCTTATTTTTATGACTTACCTATATTTTATTCCTGAAACAACCCTTTTTAGTAGTATTTTGCTAGGAACCCTTTTTTTTTTTTTTGCTTTCCAATCGAGTTCATTTTCCTGAGCCTCTCTTTCATGGAACTGATTTCAAATCAAAATATTTTTTCCTGCACATTCATCTCTGGTCCTTATTATATCATACTTTCTTTTGCAGATGTTTTTCATCTGGCTCCATGGTGGTATATCCTTGAAATTTCCCCTAAATTTGTGAGAAATGAGTGCTAAGTAATAAATACACTCAAGTCTCCTTCATGCTGTACCTGTAGTTTGGAAAATTTCTGTTATTCCGATTATCTTCAATATCTTCATTCTTCTCCTTGAAAACACTTTTTGGTTTTCCATTTTTTTTTTTTTTTTTCTGGCCAGGTTTCTATTGCACAGATTTCAGGCGTGAGCCAAGTCAGTTCTGTCATATTTATTCTTAATGAACTTCTGAGCAGAAAATGTCATCAAGTTATCCTTGTTTCAGTGACTGCACTCCCCTTCCCAGTGTTGAACTTACTAATGTCTGATTATTTATTCAGTTTGGGCTTTTCATATGTAATACAGAGGATAAATATTACAGATGTTAGTCATCTCAATGCATTTAAATTACACAGCAACGCTACTCACATATACATGTAGGTCTATTCCAAACTAAGATCATAGGATCTGTCCATATGGAGAGCTTGATTGCATAAGAAACTGCATAAAATCACAGTATACAAAGTATTCAGCAGCAACTTTCACAATCAAACTTTTTATGATTTACATTAATGAATTCTCTCCCATAAAGTCACCCATAGCTCATAGTGGGTATAGCCAAACAAGGAGCAAGCATAGAGTTCCCAGTTCCCCTCAAATTCACATCCTTGTTTATGTCTCCTTTTGTAGACAAGCCCTTAGAAAGATCTTTAGGTCTCAGATGGTACCATGCAAACTTAAGACTCTACAGAGATTTTAAAGAAGAAATAATGAAAAGGTAACCAAAAATATTTCATTATTCAGCAATGACCCATAAAATGTTGAAAATTAATACAGAAGCATTAGAGTTGAGTTAGTTTTTGTGGCAATCTTACGAAGAAGCAACTATAATAACTTCAGACAAAGAGAATATAAATGTTTGGGCTTAATCTTTTCATCTGAAAACACATTCCTCAAACCGTAGTATGACTTGAAATTGAAGCAGATTTGACCGACTTCCAAAGACCTTTTTTTTTTTAGTGGCAGTGACAGGTAATTTAACTAGGGAATTCAATATATCCTAAAGGACATTAACTGCTGAACATTGCATGTAACCATTATGAGTTGTGCAGAAAGTAACTGTTAGTGGTAATTATTAAAGAAATTTATTTTCCTAAATACAAATGGGGAAATTTGTGTATTTACATACACAGATATTTTACTAAGGACATAGGTAAATATGTTTTGTATTTTCAAACAAATTTTCCTCCTTGTTTTTGGCTTTACATTTTCATTTCAAAAATAAGATGATTGACCTTTAGTGTTATTTTTTATCGTAATCTTTGCTCAACTTATGAAGTACAAATCATGAACTTCACATAAACATTATGTAAGGAAGCTTAATGAAGAAGGTGGGAATATAAAGAAAATAATATGCACTTTAATAAATCATGCATTAAATGTTTCTTCAAGGTTGATTGAAACTTCAACCTCAGTCTCAATAAAGAAGAAAAGCTTCAAATTTGCCAGACTTTGAATTTTTACAACAGTACGTTGAATTATGCAGTGATCAGTCAATTATTCATCTCTCCCAGATCGAGATGGCTGTGCTTTGAAAAGCATGCAAAAATGGGGCTACAGAATGTGATGCTGTGTCAACACATTTCACTCAGGATTGCTTACAAGACAAATTTTTGTTTCAACATTGATTCTAGTTTTCTTGATGTTTGCTTCTAATAAGGTATCTGTTACAAATCAATTTCAGTTTGCATGCTTTAGTTTCTGAATCAGGATGATGCACAGCTGAAATGACATTACTCTGTTTTCCACAGATTTCTACAATTATTTCAGAAATAGAGAAGTATGTGCTAAGAGAATCTTATCACAGACCTCTTTGGAACAATGTTTTTTACAACTGATGGAAAAATGAACTTACCAAGAACTGACAAATTTGGTAGTCATCTATGATGGGGTTAGAGCGTTGGTGGATAAAGAAAGAGCAATTGATATTATTTACCTGGACTTTTGCAAAGCATTTGACACTGTTCCATGTGACATCCCTGTCTCTAAACTGGAGAGGCATGGAGTTGATGGATGGACCACTCTGGATGAGGAACCAACTGGATGGTTGCAATCAAAGAGTAGTGGTCAGCAACCCAATGTCCATAGACAGCAGCCCTGAGGAGAAGGACTTGGGGGTGTTGGTTGACAAAAAGCTCAGTGCAACCCAGGAGTGTACGCTTGAAGCCCAGAAAACCAGCCGTGTCCTGAGCTGCATCAGGAGCACAGCCAGCAGGAGGAAGGAGGTTATTCTGGCCCTCTGCTCTGCTCTAGCAAGACCCCAGCTGGAGTACTGTGGCCAGCTCTGGGACCCCCAACACAAGAGGGATGTGGACCTATTGGAGTGAGTCCAGAGGAGGCCACAAAGATGACCAGAGCTCTGGAGCACCTCTCCTGCGAAGACAGGCTGAGAGAGTTGGGGTTGTTCAGCCTGGAGAAGAGAAGGCTCCATGGAGATCTTAGAGCAGCTTCCAGTACCTAGATGGGGCCTACAAGAAATCTGGAGAGGGACTTTTCACAAGGACAGGTAGGGATAAGACAAGGGGGAATGGCTTTAAACTGAAAGAGGGTAGATTTACATCAGATACTAGGAAAAAAATCTTCACTATGAGGGTGATGAGGCACTGGAACAGGTTGCCCACAGAAGTTGTGGCTGCACCATCCCTGGAAGTGTTAGAGGCCAGGTTGGATGGGGCTTTGAGCAACCTGGTCCAGTGGAAGGTATGCCTGCCCATGGCAATGCGGTTGGAACTAGATGATCTTAAGGGCTCTTCCAAGCTAAGCATTCTACGATTTTATGATTCCTTTGCTCCTTCTGTATTAAACAGAGAAAATGTCCTTTAGTGCAAATGTTTCTGCTCCAGACTGTCAATTGAAGGGACTTACCTCTTCCATCAGTAATAGTTGGCCAATTAAGTTGGCTGGTCACTTAGCATGCATCCTCTGTAATTTCTAGGGGGGAAATAAAAAAGACGAAATATACAATATTCCAATATTCAAGATTGTATTCAAGTAAACAAGACAAGTAGTTCAAAGAAGTAAAAACCTCTATTTTTGTTTCAAGTGACAAGAAGAACTAAAACTTTAAGGAAAAAAAACCAAACCAAACAACAACAAAAACCATAGCAAAACAAACAAAAACAAAACAAAAAAACCCACAAAAAAACAACCAACAAAACAACAACAACAAAACCCAAATCTAAACCCAATTTAATTAACTTGCCTAAAACTAGACTCTAGGTTGAGGCAAAATATAATTCGGGTTTCTTTTTCTGGCCTCCAGCTTCCAATGCAGAAGAGCACTGGTCTCCTGCGGTTTCCCTGTTGTACCTGCCAACCGTGTGCTAAGATGTCAGAAACCTTTGGCCATCCAGAATGACATTAGACATCTCTGTTCAGCCAAGTGTTTTTATAAAAATCTGTGGACTCCATGGTACATAAAAGACCCAGACATGAGGAAAAGCATTCCTTTAAAACATGAAAGGCAAACTACCATGACCAGAATCTAATTTTCAGACTTGTGAAGAGAGGGATGAGCACTTTGTTTGCTTTTACATTTATTAATTTAAGGGCTTATTTAAAAAAAAAAAAAAATCAGTTGTATCATAATGAGTAACAATTCTTATCTAAGAAATTAGTAAATAAAGTCACATTGTCTGCAATGAAAGGGTAAGAGTCAGTAGATACTGCTTTTCTTCCTGACTGTCCTATTGAAATTTTCTGAAAATTTGAGCTTTTCTGCCAGTGAGAAAAAAATCTTCCTATTCCTCATGCATAAGAAATATCAAATACCTTGAGATGAGATATTTACCTAGCATTTCATTGAAGGATGAATTATATCCCAGATTGTCAGGGCACTGTTGGTGTTAGAAGCTGGGGAGTTCCCCATGGGACCCATCAGGGCAGCCTGCCACTCAGGACCTATCCCACTCCCTAGTCAGGAGCAAAGCAGCCAGGGGACACCAGGGCAGCCCTAGCCTCAGGCATCAGGCAGCTCCATGGGGATGGGTTGATACTGGGCTGGGACATGTGTCCCTGGTTAGGCGCAACTCAGTGTGGTGATGGCCAGGAAGGGGAGACCTGTAGGGAGCTGGAGACCAGTCCTGCTGTGACATCCCTGGGGTTGAGACCCTGGGGTACTGAAATGGGGTCCTTGGCCATGGGCAGGGTGGGAGGGAGTCCTGGAGGGATTGTACAAGGGGCAACTAGGGCTGGTAGTGCCCTCAGAAGTCTGATGAATATTCTGATGATTGCTGGAATCAGTATATAATTTTTATACCTCTTAATGTAGCAAGAGTATTGCCTAATTTTAGGACAATTACTTAACTTTCTGTTTGAAGCTTCCCAATGCTATCATACTTGCGTGAATTCTTAGCAGATAACAAATATAGAAAACAGTCTCTTCAGAGTTATTTTTTCCCAATTAAATCTTTTCTTGTTTACTTGCATTTTTATATGCTATTAGTATTACTGTTGTTACAATTTCATTATTGTTATTGCTGTCACCCTAATTACTTTCACAGGCTCTACAAGTCCCAGTGTGCTAGGGACTCTCCACTGAAAGAGCTTTTACTGCCTCTGTGTGTTTGCAATTAAAAAAGAGGCCATAGCATGGATACAGATGGAGGAATACTGGGAAATACAAGTCAACATCCAGTAAGTGTCTCAGACCATTATTGGCCTGATCAATATATAACCAGTTGTTCAGAGTAAGGGGCAGACTTTCTGTTTTAGCCGTACTGACCTAGGCTTACACCTGAAGAGGCTTTAGTTTCAATAGAAGGTGTAGGATTTGTCTCACAGGAATTGGGCACAGACAGTTACAGTTGCTGTATAGAATAGACACTCTCTAGCTGTGCAATGACTACTGTATACCTTCTAAATGCAGAATAATAGGTAATTTTAGGTTATCTCATTTGTTAAAAATGCCCATATATGGATGAGATGAATTATGCCCTGGAAGAGTCTGTTTTTTCCCACTGACCACTTTAGTTATTGATGTCACATATTGCAAGTATCAAAAATATGGTCAGATGAATCCCATAAAAATGGTCTGGAGTGAAAAAGAGAATTTTTAATTATATTCAGTGCTTGCATGTATATTACTAGGTGAGTATTCAGGATCATGGAGTTGGGGAACAAAAATAAAAGAAGACAACCTTCAGAGCCCTAAAGGAAGAATTAGCTGGAATGAGGGGTTCTTAGAAGGAACAGCTACAGTATGAATTGGGGCAGGCATTTCTGCAAGTCTGAGAGCACTTTACAATATCTGGGAGCATCTGCAACTCTGTCAGCAGTACTAATCTGGGGCAAAAGCGCCCTACATATTCCTTATTCCTTGAATAGTTCTAGCTAGGTATTTTGACTGAGCCACACAGGAAAACAAAACAAAAACCCAAAAAACCTGAAACAACAACAAAATAACCAACCCAAAAATCAAATGAATTAACAAATGAAAACAACCCACAAACCACCAAAACACCAGACTTCAACAACTCAAGGTAAAAGAGCCAGGATGAATTTAAGCTTTGATCTTCCAAAAACTAATTGCATGAAAGAAAACTAAAAGCATGAAAGGAGGAAATGTGACTATTTTGACTGAAGTCAGTAGTAAGAATTATGCATGCAAGTTAAAAAAAGAACATAAATATCAATCACCAGGTTATGTACATCTTCATCAATCTGTGCGTGTCTCTTGAGGTTTTATCCTTAAAAATTCATAGGTCTGGGGCCTTGGATCATAAATTTTACCTAGTAGTCATAACTTTTTTAATCATGTTTATGCAGGTGGCAATATTAAAGCACCAGGTACATGATATGTAACAATAACTAAAAATATAAATGTTGTTTATTCCTTTAAATTGTTATTGTTGGGGTTTTTTTCATATTTCTTTGAAAAAAAAATTTACACTGATGTGATTTTGGAACAAATATTCTTCACTGCTCAAAAGAACTAGCTATACTTACCCCTTTTTAGAGCATATTTACTACTATGAAAGAAAGCATCACCTTCAGAAATCCTGTCTGTATGCCAAAGTCCTATTAAGGCATGAAGCACTAGACTACTTGCACATTGACCTACAGCTTCAGTTTATGTCACCACTTAGCCCACCTAGGAGGATTTGGTTTCTTTTTTGGGTCATGCAAAGTGTACCACTCCAGTACTTTGTTTAACAGGTCTTTGTGCTTTCTAATGGACTAAGAGAATTATCGTCATTGTTAGGTGCACAGGAGAGTAAGCTGCATGATACATGCTGTTAGTCTGATACCCTCTCTGATGACAGTTTATGGTTCACCAGCTTGGTTAAACAGCACATCAGCAGCTGTGATGGGTGATCAATCTCATTCCCTATAGAATTGCTCTCAAAAGTGTCATTATTGAGAAATAAATCCAGGAAATGCCATCAGAAGAAATCACCAGATCTTTTGTAAGAAAAGTAAAGGAGGAAAGATTTTTTTTAATTGTTTTTAATTGTTCTATTTATGTATGTCAATTGTGGAAAAATAGTATTATATAACTTCACACTGTAACTGTTTCGCAGACCTTCTATGGAGCATGATACAGATCCTTTACATATGGAATTGTCAAACATTTCCAAATATTTTCCAGAATAACTTCATTTTTTTTCACCCATGGAAAGTGAATTATGGTCTTCACTTTTTTCTTACAGGCACTGGATCCCTCCCATTCTTCAACTGTTTACTGTGTTGAAAAGTGCATTACCCCACATAACTGACATGACTTCGCCTAGCTAGAAAAAACAATGTAAAGCAAGATGATAAAACCTGGGCTGGATTAATGCAGCAGTGCTGCAGGAAGGGATCTGGGGGTGCAGGCTCAACAGGAGCCAGCAGTGTGCCCTGTCAGCCAAGAAGGCAAGCCTCATCCTGGGGTGCATCAAACACAGCAAAACCAGGCAGTCAAAAGAGGTGGTTATCCCGCTGTATTCACCTATGGTGCAGACTTACCTTGAGTACTGGGTGCAGTTTTGGGCCCCGAAGTGTTATGGTGCTTGGATGCATCCACAGGAGGGCACAAAAGCTGGTGAAGGGACTAGAAGGAATGTCCTGTGTGAAGCAGCTGAGGATTTTGAGCTTGTCTAGTTTGGAAAAAAGGAGGCTGAGGGGTGACCTCATTGCTCACTAGAGCTTTCTGAGGAGAAGTGGAGACGGATGTGCTGATCTCTTCTCCCTGGTATCCAGTGACAAGGAGCATTGGTACGGTCCAAAGCTGCATCAAAGAGGTTCAGATTAGACAGTAGGAAACATCTCTTTACAGAGAAGGTAGTCAAAACCTAGAGCAGGGAGCAGGCTTCCTAGAAAGGAGGTTGATGTCCCATGCCTGTCAGTGTTTAAGAGGCATTTGAACAATGCTTTTAATAATATGCTTTAACTTTTGGTCAGCCCTGAAGTGGTCAGGCAGTTGGACTGGATGATCTTTGTAGGTGCCACCCAACTGAAGTTGCTCTGTTCTATTCTGTTCTATTCTATTCTGGAAGAATTAGAAAAGGCTAGTTCTCTCAACTCCTCTCAAGTAGGAGGAAAAAAAAGCCCCAGACCAAAACAGGTAACAATTATTATCCAGCTATCCATCCTGCCCAAACACTTTACCCTGGCAATGTCAAAACCATTATTAGCAGTCACTAAATCTAAGAACTTTTAATAGTATTTAAATAAGATATTTCTTAATATATCCTGCTTACATATTCTGTTCATGTTCAGAAAGATATTTAGATCATTCTTTCCTTGAAAAATAAGGGAAAAAATCCTACGAAGGGTGGGCTTTTTTTGTTATTTTTACTTTTTTATTTGTTTGTTTTTGTTTCAAACACACCTACACTTAAACATCCAGGAAGTGGTCAAAAGTCACTACATTCTACCAGAATTCATGGAGGTCTAAGATGTCACTCAGTGTATAACCTTACATAGTATTACAGTGAAATATGTTGTCTCTTTTGAGCGCACCAGCTACATTAGAAGGTCTTGCAATATTCCTAGCAAGCACCAGTCATCAAGCACTTTTAAACTTTCCTAGACTTTAAAAGTGTGTTTACAGTTCACAAAGAGGCGTGTCATGGAGGCCAGGGAACATTCACACAGAAAGATGCTCAGAGGAAAGACAGAATATTAGCATATTGCAACAGAACACTGCACATGCCAGAGAGGAACTTTTCTAGCTTTAGAAATTGACTGTCAGGTGGTATTTTGTGCTTTGAGCACAATGCGGATGAAAAATTTTTGCAAGATCTCCTGCCTTACCAGACATTCAAAGACACTCTTGCAAGACAGTTTGTAATTTTACTGAAAATTCCATAGCTTGCAGGAAGCAAGTATAATTTGGAGGCATACATTTATTGTCTAGCAGCAAACTGCTCCAAATATTACAGTTTTAAATGTACTTTCTAACAGAGCAGTTAATAATTATTTCAAAGGAGAATCATATAACCATTTAGGTTAAAGGGGATCTTAAGATTATATAGTTCCAACCGCATTGCCATGGGCAGGCATACCTTCCACTGGACCAGGTTCCAAAACCCCCCACCCACCCTGGCCTCTAACACTTCCAGGGATGGTGCAGCCACAACTTCTGTGGGCAACCTGTTCCAGTGCCTCATCACCCTCATAGTGAAGATTTTTTTCCTAGTATCTGATGTAAATCTACCCTCTTTCAGTTTAAAGCCATTCCCCCTTGTCTTATCCCTACCTGTCCTTGTGAAAAGTCCCTCTCCAGATTTCTTGTAGGCCCCATCTAGGTACTGGAAGCTGCTCTAAGATCTCCATGGAGCCTTCTCTTCTCCAGGCTGAACAACCCCAACTCTCTCAGCCTGTCTTCGCAGGAGAGGTGCTCCAGAGCTCTGGTCATCTTTGTGGCCTCCTCTGGACTCACTCCAATAGGTCCACATCCCTCTTGTGTTGGGGGTCCCAGAGCTGGCCACAGTACTCCAGCTGGGGTCTTGCTAGAGCAGAGCAGAGGGCCAGAATAACCTCCTTCCTCCTGCTGGCTGTGCTCCTGATGCAGCTCAGGACACGGCTGGTTTTCTGGGCTTCAAGCGTACACTCCTGGGTTGCACTGAGCTTTTTGTCAACCAACACCCCCAAGTCCTTCTCCTCAGGGCTGCTCTCAATACATTCTCTGCCCAGCCTGTAGTTCTGCCTGGGATTGCCTCAATCCAGGTGCAGGACCTTGCACTTGGCCTTGTTGAATTTCATGAGATTGTTATTGGCCCACCTCTCAAACATGTCAACGTCCCTCTGGATGGCATCTCTTCCCTCCAGAATGTTGACTGCACCACGCAGCTTGATGCCATCAGCAAACTTGCTGATGACTCAATCATTCGATCCCACTGTTCATGACACCAACATGGAATAACAATGAGAAACTGAAGTAATGATAATTAGAAGAAACTGAAGGAGCAAGAGTTAAGAAAGATTGGGGGGTTGTGTATTTTTTTTGGTTTTTTTTGTAACTTACAATAAAGAAAAGTCTTGCAATAACTTTTCTTACTTACAATAAATTTTCAGGACAGAAAACTTCTCAGAACATAACTAATGTCACAAGTATATATTTCTTTGATCATCTGGAAACTTGAGGCAATTTTGAGTATAAGATTTTCTACATTTAAATACCACGTCCAACAGATTTACTTTTTTAAAGGTAGTTTTATGAGCCATATTTTTTCCCTGATACTTGTTATTCTGTGTTCTTTCTCTCAGAATTAGTGATGAAAAGTATCCACCAGTGACACACATGCTTTTTGGCAAAGAATAATCTCTATCCCAACAACTCTAGATTCCTGGCACTAAACAAAACTTTAAAGTTTTTACTATACAAAAGTTGCTCAATATGCTTCTTGTCATGTGGCAGCACTTCACAGAATCTTCTGTAGAAACTAAGTCACTATATATATGATATTGCCTATTAGCTGCAATTAAATGGCCACCTGATGCAGTGAGATGTAAAATTTAGCAGGTTCATTAACAACCACTGATACAAACAGAGCTTTTGGGTATGAGCTGCAGATTTTTTACCTGCCTTCTTATGAATTGGAGGTTAAACTGATGGTAAATATTTCAACAAGTCAATATGTGTATATATATAGGTACATTTCTTCATTTCCAGACCATCACCATTACTATTATCATTGTTGCAATACTTCAAGTCATCAAATGCTAGGTCTTTATGTCAAATGGATTAAGGTCTGGTCTTATACCATTCAAATTTAAAAGGTAAGGTAAGAGCTGGACAAAATGATAAGTAAAGGGAATTGCCTATATTCACAAAATGTGCCAATACTAAAAAAAGGATTCTACTGATTTTTAAGGCTATTAACTACTTCATAAAAGTAGAAAATAATACTATGTTCTTCAGTCAACAGAAAGGGATGGAAGTAATTTTTTTATATTTATGTATATATACCCACAGTTTTTGAATAAGGCCATGCTCCAGTTTTGACAGAACAGGTCTATCCTTCTTGTAACAATGTATGAAATACACACATGCACACTGAATTACATTTCCCTATACACCTTGGGAATTTTTTTTTGTTTAATTCTTATAACAATTCCTGTTCAACATCAGCACACTCGGGAGATACACTGAAAGCCTCTATAGGAGATAATTTTATATGATATGGGTTGTTCTTTTATCTGACAAACCTTTCACATAACTGTAAAATTAAAACCCCTAACATCCTGTACTAAGGAGATTAAATTATCTCTTAGCTTTTCTGGTGACACTTTAAGGTATTCAGTTTTAAACAAAATGAACACTCACCAATGTTGTTCACAGGGAGGAATCGGGAAAAACTGAAACAGATATTTTTTTATATAACATCTTCTGTGTTTTCCTGAAGGTAACACCTTATAATTTAAAAGAAACTGTGTTGTTTCTAGATGTGGCCCTCTTAAGAAAAGCAAGAGGATTATAAAGATCACAGCTCAGATTTACAACCACTTTAGGGCAACTTCAGCAAGAAATTACAGGATAGAAAGTAATATTATGATCACGAACAGATACAAGTGATTTTTAAATGTTCATGAGCTGGTAAAAAATACCTTCTCACTCAGACACAGTTGCAACAGAGAGCATCACTGCAAAATTAGCACAAATCTTCACTGGACCATTCAGTGTCACCAAGTATTCATCAGATGTGAATTATACTCTGAACAAATTGCCTGAAGGAACAGATACAGGGATTTTCATGTTCAAAATGTGCTTTCCTATTAGTATCAAAATAGTCCATTGGAGGATATCTCAAACCCTGAAGATGGGCAATGAACAAAAATGCTACAATACTCAACCATTATTCTGAAGTACAGTGTTTAAAAATGAAAGATAATATACAGTAGACTTGACTCCCTATTCCCTCAGACTCCATTATAATCACCCTTATGATGAGCCACACCTCATTATAATAACAACCAAATTGCTTGGCTCCCAAGGGCAGACTAACAGTCAGGGTGGATTGTACTTATACTCAAAATAACCAGGAATAATCAAGATGAGTCTCTCAGTTTGACAATGTATGACCACTTTTGCATAACTAATGCTGTTCTGACAGGAAAAATGCTCCAGATTAAGCAAAAAGAATTAATCTGGCTAATATTGATTGCATGCATAATAGTGAGTAATGTGTCAGCATATTTATTGCAGTTATATTAAGATCTATTTTCTAGGCAAAAAGTTAATTTCTTTAGAATGGAACTTAAAATCCTGTATATCATCTGTATAAATCTTGCATATTTCTGCACTGAAAGGATATGATACAGTACCATTTTTTTTCATTGTAATTGAGGTCAATGACAAGTATTGCTTACTAAAGGATCAAATCATGAAGGGCATTGGCTGACAGTGAACTCAGTGCAGAGATGTCAATTTACACCTAGTGAATATTTGCTCCATGGCATTTTATATCTTTGAAGTAATAACAATAACATTCAAGATGTTTGCAACAAAATCCAAAACCATGTAAAACTCTCATGGTATGGTGTTCCACTACAAACACCAAACATAAATAAGGTTTGTCAAAAGGTTTGTTAAGGTTCAAGAACTCAAGACTGGCTTTGAATTAACATTGTTTTGTACTGAAGCTGTACAAAATTTCCTTAGTTCATACAAAAAAAATAGAGGAAACACTGAAGGTTCATCTCAATTTTCCCTTCATACTTTGATGGGCCATTTGTTAAGTCACCTGAGTCACTTCACTTGGAGGAGGATTTCACTGTGTATAATTCTGAGAGGAAATAAATCCATAATCACTGAAGAGAATAATAAAATAAAATAAAATAAAATAAAATAAAATAAATATTTTTTTTAAAAAAAAAGTAAAAATCCAGATACATTATACAGATTTAATGTTTATTTGCATTAAATTTCCATAAAATTTTCATTAGGCACACTTCAAAAGTAATTTTCAAAATGGTTGAGATCACATATATTGATCATGGTTTCCTTAACATCTTCTTCCCCTCACCTCCAAGCCTGCACCTTTCTGCCAGGCACAATCTTCATGGAAAATGTATGTTTTCAGTCAACCATTTGTACAGCAGTTTCCAGGGAGTCTCCTTCAACCAGTTTCCAGTGAAAAGTGAACAGTTGCAATTTTGCCTGTAAAAATATTCACTTATAAATTTAAACAAATAATCCTATAAATCCATTTCACTTCATGATTATCTGTAACAGAATGGAAATTGAAATGAGGCAAGTAAGGAAAACTCTGCTGCAAAGAAAAAGTTAAACAACTTTAAACAAAGTAAGCTTGAATTTAAAGAAAGATATATATATGGCAACCCTACAGAGCATGACAAGGAGTTAAATCAATACAAGAACAAATATGCTCTTTATTCTAACTAATTATACTTTTATATATGTTTGGCATATATGAGTATTGTTATTTATAAATAGTTTAAAAACACCTACTGTATTGATTCAGAGTGGTGATTGATTGACATGGTTTGAGTATAGTGTAATTACTTTATCCATGAAATGATTTAAAATATACTGAAAGAAAATTAATCTTGTACATGGGATATGTAAGTCTTGTAAGTAGCCACCTTAATGCCAAAAAATGCTTAGAGATCTTTGTCATAGCTGACTAACTTGCTCTCTTGTAATAAGATGTATACATTGCATATTGTGACTCTTTTCCATGGCAAATCTGTTCTGCATCATAAATGAACAGCTACCGACTCGGAGAATTCATTTTTTGTTGTTTTTTGTTTGTTTGTTTGTTTAAGACAATGTTTGATCTCCTAGCAGCTTGAAATGTTCTAAAGATCAGCTTGGTTGGGTTTTTTGTTTTGGTGTGGGGTTTTTTTGGTTGTTTTTTTTTTTTTTTTTTTTTGATAACGCAACAAGAAAAGTATGATAGATGTAAACTATCTGGAGAAGAATGGTTTACAAAGTGATTTTAAATGGGATAAGGATCAGGGTATGAGAAAGGTGGGATGTGTGCAGTGAAAAGTAAAAAAGCAAGCTAATTAGACTCAGTGCTGCAGCCGTTCATAGGAGAATGATCTTGGAAAATGCCACAACCCACAGGTAGTGATCTAAGCTGTAGTATAGTGAACTGTAACACTATATGGCTCAAAACTGACTTGACCCACAATTTATTTTTTTTTTTCCTAGCCAAAGGCTTGTGAGTTCTCTGCACACTAGAACTTACACTGCAGGAGCAACAGAAACCTTACGAGTTTTCTTCCATTAGGAAAGAAGTATGGCACAACATGGCTTTGCTTCTCAGAGTAACTTTGTTCCTTGGGTTCTGAAAGGAAACAGAATTTCTCTCGAAGTTTGCTGGATCAGGGTTTGGAATGGAAGTTGTGGGCATCACATTCAGTGTTAGCTCAGGGTTTAGACAGGCTCGCGAAAAGGAAAGGGAGGTGAAGGGAGATTACTCTTGGCAAGATGAGTTTCAGTCATTTTCACCACCAAAATCACTTTGCGCTTAGAAACTAAAGTGTGTATACATGTGCATGCGTGTGTGTGAGTATTACAGCAGATGGAAAAGATAGAAGAGAAGTCAAGAGGTAAATCTCACTTCCTACTACACTCTTTTTTTAATCGTCTGCAATCTCACAATGCAATCAGCAGTATTCACACATAGCTACAATCACGCACAGAAGACAGAGGGCTGAAGCCTGAGAATAAAGTCTTAAGGGAAATAATGAAAGGGTAGTAAAAAAATACCTTTTCTATCTGATATTTTCACTTTGGTTTGGAGTGCTCATTAAAACTAGAATTTACAGATAAAACTGATTGTAGAATTTGTCCCAAAAGTGGCAGCTGTAGATGACTTTTCATACAGAGGTGATCTGTTACCTGATTTTCTAGATGCCAACAATGATAGGAGTTTTAATCTGAAAATCACAGCTTTCATGATCTCTTAAGCGTGAATCAAAGAGGCCCAACTTTACACAGTGCCTCAGAGCTTGGGACCTTGAACCAGAACTGAAGCAAAGTTAAGAACTATAGTCCATTGTACTGAAATAGAGGTGAGAAAACAGTGTGATAAATGAATCCAGTAGGTAAACATAAAAAAAACCCAAAAACACCAACAAAAAAACCCACTTGAATTGTCACCTTTTTATTATTTACATTCAAATGAAAAACTACTAATTAACTGTACTAATATACTCATTTGGGAAGCCTTTGCCTGAACTCAGCATAGGGGCCTATACCTTTAGAAGTTAGCATGCTTTGAAAGGATTGTTTCAACGTGACCTTTGCTTTCCATAGATATCAGCCCTCCTTTCATGGTCTTTTGAAAACTAGAAAAGGCTTACTACTTGTTGTGCTGCTGAAAAACCAGTACAGGACACTGAGTTAGCTTCTTTTAAAAATCACAAGAACAGAATAGTTCAATAAACTCTTAATGCAGAATTTCGTTGATAATGCTTTGAAAAAACACCCAAATGCCAAACTGCTAAGTTCTCACATACCTGGTTAAACTGGTGAGAAAGCTCTCACTTTTAAATTATTTTTAAACTGAACAAATTTGAAAGGTTTGTCAAGGGACAACAGCACAGATCCAACTCTTCCAATGATATCATGCCATTTTAGAGCTATTTTTTGAATGGTAAAGCTATTTTTGTTGTGGTGATAATATCTCACAATGTTATTCTTATTTATGACATATCCCCCTGAAGGAACTAACATTTTATGAGAAAGTCAGACAAACAATCTCCTGTCCCTTCAGATGAATTCTCTTCCAGATCGTGAGCACCATGCATTCTGCAAAGTAGGATGCTGGAGATGTCAATGGGTGAAGTTGCATTTCTCCTACTTTTTTTCTTAATCTTTTTAACTGTCCACCACCCTCAGTTATTTTAAAGAGTTCATTCATGTCAGGGCATGTTATTTACTTTCCATTATGAACATGACATTGCATGACTCCATTAGAAATGGGGAGAACCATTGCCTTCCAAAGTGTAAATATTGCTCCATTATCTAGGAATAGAAATGAGTGCTTGCACTAGATGGCAACTACTTACAACAGATATTCTAAGTGTTATGGACAAAGTTTCATTTTTTATAATGTACCAGAGAAAGATAAAATGCATCAAAAATACTCTACGGAACAAATTTATCATTTACATTGTCAGCCCATCAAGATTAGTCATATATTTCATAGGCTGATTATGTGGAAGTCAATGAATCAGATAGATAGCAAAATATTTTCTAGTGGCTTTATGAATGGTAGAGTTAATCAATATTGTACCTAAACAAAGTTAATCTCTAAGTGTTATAGCTAATAACCAAACCTTCAGAATTTTAACTTAAATAAATAGAAACAAAAATAACTGACTATCCACTCAGCATCTGATTCTATAGATTAAGGAGTAGCTAAGAGAAAGGCTGCTCATTATTTTTTATAGAAAGCAGAAATAATGTATTTTAATCCAGTGAAAAAAATGTCTAATGCATTTTTATGGAGAGTGGTACCATTAAAACAGTATCACATCGCTGGGGGTGTGGGGGGGAGCTGGATACTTAGTTTCAAGGGCCTCTAAACTGTCATATGACTTCCTAACCTACACTCCTTGATACAATGAAACTGTAAAAGAGTGTCTGTAATATGTATAGACAGTATACATAAACTGAGAAAAAAAATCTTGAATATAAAGGTAGTTATGTCTCTCAATGTGTTATATTTGAAATAGAAAATTTTCAGTTTGTGGTCATTACTCATTCCTGATGACATTATAGAAACTCCTTCTATAAAGACAATCCAGTAGTCTTCCACATGCTTCTACAGCTTCAAATGTGAAAGAACAAAAAGTTCATGATTGTCATGAGACTTACTACTTCAGTTAGGTACCTAAGAAAGCAGTCTCAGAAAGATGTTGACTAAATTAACCATATAGCCGAAGGAGAAAAGGGTGCCTTTGCTAGTCTTAGAGAAAGACCAAGGCCACCTGTATTTACAGAACTGAGTTGAGCAAACAAGATTTTCCTCTGGGGTATTTAATAAACACTTTTTCATAGCAACAGGGTATTTATTTTTGGAAGAATGATTTACCAGGTGGAAGTTAGACTTACGGTACAGGAACTGAAGTTCAATCTTCATGGTTATGTTACTTCTACATTGTATTGTAAAACATTCTTTTACTTCTTGTATGGAAAAGTGAAAAATCATGATAAAAACAGGGTATAGTTATAATGTGAATTTATTTTTATACCTCAAAACATTTAACTTTTAAAAAAATGCAATTAAAACAAAAATAAAAATAATTAAAAATATTGGATTCTTCCAACTGTCCCAGTCTTCAAAGAAACAAGAAAAAAAAAAGGTCAGATGCTGTTTCATTCTAACCCTACTATTGCGCCCTTCAGATTCTGCACCACAGATACACATAAACATTCTTGATTATCATAAGCAACATGAAGAAACCATCAAGTACCATCATTGATTGCCAAATATACACAGAAGTAGTGGACCTAGATATATGTATATCGTTCCTCTGAGTGGTGTCACTAGAGGGCTCACAAACTAGTTGGAAGGATACTAGGTACATATGCAAAGGATTTGAAATGCTGGAAGAAGTTTGGTTTGGTGTGGTTTGGTGGAACTGGCTAGTAAAATCAAACTGCTTCCCAACATGTCTTATAGGCAACTCCTAGGCAAACCTCATGTCCTGCCATAGTTGTTGGCTACAACGTACAGTTTCATTGACTAATAAGGATAAATAGGCATCTTCACAAGTGATATATCTAATCCTAAAATAGACAACCAAGGGTTGGTAACAAATTATTTATTCTTTTGAGTTGTGTACTTTGTTCATTGGCTATAAATAGGTCTAAAAAATGTAGCTCATATCTAACTTTTAGCTATCCTAATTTAGAGATAATAAATTTCATAGTCTGTCTCCAGAGCTGATCTATGCAAATTGTATGGAATTGTAATTAAGTTGTAACAAATTATTATACAAACCAGTGAGAATTCAATAAATTCAAAGCACGTCTCTCTGCATCACTAGTTAGAGCACCTACATGCAAACCCAATAACCTGCTGCCAAACACTAGTGGAATTCCAGAGCCTCTTTGATCCTGTATTTCAACATGTTGTTTTTTTAAACCTGCAAATACTCAGTATTCAGGTCAGTTTAGATGTACTATGACTGGTGTATCAAAACCAACTCCTAATTAAATCCATAGAATGATCAAGCAGAAGTTAAGAAGTAAAACAAGAAATAAGCATAAGAACCTCTGAAGCCAAAATAAGCACAATGAAATTATTAGTCAGAAAGAGTTTCTTGCACAACTAACTGTACAAGGAAATAATAAGAAAGAATAGTAGAATGGAGACTTATAAGCATATGTCCTCACATTTCCAAAATCAATGCAGGCAAAGCTGGCACGGTTCCAAAATCTGGAAAATATTTATTATTTAGTTTTGTCTTCCTATTTTATAATTTATTCACAATTAAACAAGTTGTAATTACAATTCAGATACTGGCAAATACATTCTATGGTGTTAACCATTGATAGATTTGTAAACAAAAGCAGCTGGACTGGAATTTCTTCAAGGAAATATTTACATGCCAACAGTTTATCAAACTGAAAGTCTGCAGATAAATCTACACATGGGCATTATGTTAATGACGATAGCAACGATGATTCATATTCTTAGTTGTAGCTGCTTTGTACTCCTACAGCTGTAAAAGAATAAAACCTGGAAGGAAAAAGGATAAGGAGGCAGGCCTAGGGTTTTACTCCCCTGCCTCCTTTCAAGGTTATAACATTTGTTACATTATACTGGAAATAATGATTAACAATAGGGCTATTGTCCAAGATTCTTTCACCTCTAGAGGCCAGATTTCTGAAGGCATGTAACTGATGTAGGATGCAACTAAGCACTTCATGGGATTTTACAAAAGCACAAGTGCCCAGTGAAATTTTAAATGGATATCCTTGCAGTTTGAAAATCCCAGTACATAACAAACCCTATCTTTCACAAACTAAGTATTCATGTGTTTATTAAATCTTACTGCTTCAACACCAGAAAAATATTAGTAACTCCTTTAAAATTGATTCCTGAGCATAGGGTCAATTTGCACACCATTACCCAGGTCTTGGGATTTCAAGGGGATCACACACTACCGGAAAGCACAGACATCTTCCAATCAGCATTCACTTGTCACCCTTCTGTGACTGACTAATACATAACTATAACTCTTACAAGAGTATCTCAGGAGTTCAAAACAGGAACCCTGACTTCAGTATATGTATCTGAATGCAAACACATACACACACACAAAAGAATAAATGAATGAAAAATATTAGAAAGACATGAATAATAATAATAATAAAATCTCAAAATAGGATAGTGCATAAAGTTAGGTAATTAAGAATTTTGTTCATTTCAGGAGCAAATCAGGAGAAAGAGGCACTTCTCAAGGAAAAGTCAACTCGTCAATTCTACATCAGTAATTCATTTTCTGGAGGATCTTGCTTTTAAGGAGAATTAGGAGTATCTGAAAAGAAATATCAAGTTGGATGATCCCATTCGTTACTGAGACTGCAAAATCCCTTCACTGCTCATGCAAATCCTTGCAAGTTTCACTGAAACACAGTGAATTAGGAACATGTCCTCCTAGTAGTAGAAAGAGAGAGTCAGCCTTATTCTACCTTTATTAGCTACAATGAAAGTCACCCATTTCAAAGACAAGTAGGTAGGGATGAATCTTTCTTCCTTTCCTCTCCCAGATAAAACATTCTTCAGGTGAGTAGGTGAATAATTGGGGCAGTTGGTAGAATAGAGTCTAGAAATATGAAAGTACAATTCACAATGGCAGCAGGTGCAGACAAACTAGACTTGAGCAATGCCAATCTGAATGTGACAGGGGGTTAGGAGTGGTGTGTAAGGTATGACTGAGCAGTTCTTTGTGGGTTATATGCAAAAGCAAGAGATACACTGTAAATTAAATATAATCATTAAGGTTAAGGAACTCTGTGTCCAAACAGTATAGAGCAATCTTTTTGTGTGATACTCCCTCACCCTCCAAAGTGAAGTTGGGTCTTCACAAACTACCTTCTGGGTCTGGCCCATCCTAGCTGCTGCACCATCCTCAGAATTGCCTACACAGAGCTAGCTGCCATGGGCTGCCACGGGCTGCCACTTGGGAAGGGACCATTCTAACAACACAGCAGCATGAATGATCACATTCCCATGACTTGGAAACTGCTGACTTCATTCAATTTTCTGTTGTAACACCCTAAAAGAATAATTCCAGCCTTTTTGCTCCTCCCCACCTTTTTGTCTTTCTTTTTTTTGGAGGGGGGAGGGTGTGGGGGGAAGGAGGTGTGAGATGGTGTGAGTTTGTTTTGTGGTTTGCTTTGGTTTTGGTTTTGGGGTTTTTTTGACTGTGTTAAGATCAAAGGAGGACCATATTATACAATCCGTGCCACATCCTAGCATTTCCTCCTCTTTACATTCAGTGTGATTGCCTTGCATAAATAATGAACACTTTTCATGGCCTGGAAAACTCTAGTTTATTGAATATATAAAGGACAGCAGTTTTGCACATGCTCAGTAAAAGCAGTATATCCTGGAAGCACAAAATGTAAGCAAAGCCTTGCACATGTAGACCTTTTGTTTCTTGGTGTTGGATTTAAAGCATACATGCAGAAGAACTACAGGGGATGTATAGTTAGCAGGTAAAGCTAACTCAGAAAAACTGGCAGATTGGACCAGCTGTGGCTGCTGCTAAATTGATTCACACAGTCCTTGCTAGCTCCTGTTCTGCCTTTGAGAAGGAAGCTGACAGAAATATTCTGTCAGCCAAGTAAATGCTTCTGTTGAGCTCACTGTGGTCTGAAGACTAAGAACCCCTGCTTATTGCACTGCTAAAGCCTAATCAAATAGGAGAAACCACATAAGACTTTTTAATGTGTAGTTTGGAAATTATACCAGCTAGGAAAAACAAAAAAACAAACAAACAAACGAATGAACAAAAAAAGCATTAGAAGAGTGCCATTGAGTTAAAAGAGCAAAACTGAGAAGAACTGGTGGAACTTGAGCACTTCTATTTTTACCTGTTGAACTGTTAAACTTCCTTATATATAGTAATAGAAGAATGGGATGAAAATCAAGTAGGAAAGGAGCTCTTTTTACTTTGAATGGAACAATATTTAAGAAAAATATAACATTTAACAGTGAAAGCTCTTTACAGTGCACAAAAGCAAACTGCAGTTTTCAAAGATGTCCCCTGGTACTAATGTTCTTGTTTGCCAGAAGCTCATTTGCCATGGCCTAATGCTTGCTGATTCAAATAAAAGCACCACACCAATTCGCACAATAATTTAAATTGAACTTGGCCAGCTTAGATTAGAAAAGAAATTACTTAAATTGAAAAAGGAATAAACCTTGCTCAAAATACAGTTTGCTCTTTCTGCCCCAAATTAAATACAAAGGAATGATATAGTAGCACTCTCTTTAATGATCACCACTTAGAAGAATATGAAGGATTTCTTAAAAGGATGAAGTATTTTTAAACTGGAATATAACATACAACTACAGACTATTAGAAAAATGCATTGTACAACTTGTCTACCCATATTGGTATAATGGGAGGCTCCAGGATCAGTAGAAGTCCTAAGGTAAGTGCCTGCTATTGTTCTCACAACAAAATACACTATTCATACAGTCCCAAATACAATTTTTTGTATGCTGATAGTGGCTTAGTAAATTAAAAGGAAAAGCACTAGTCATTATTATCACTATCTGTCTCCACTCAAGTAACACCTGGCAGGAAAGAAAAAAAAAGTAAAAACTCTTTTGAATCAATATTGTATTGGCCAATTTGAGTATAATTTATACAAAGAAGATCAAGTATGGCAAAGCACAATATCCCTGATGCCATTCATAAGCCACTTTATTAGATGTCTTCTCAGAACCCTCATGGCCTGTTCAAAAGCTTCACTCAAGACAAAGCCCCACCTACTAGCTCTGATTTATCAGCTACATTTGAAATCTGAACCTCAGCAGGGTTTATTTGACCTTTCAGAGGCAATGCATTACAGAGGCCAGCAATTCCATTCACTGAGTGAGTTTCCATTGCTGATGGCTATGGTGCAAGGAGGGAAGAACCACACAGTATGACACGACGCAATCTGTTACAGTTCTAGGACTGCATGATGTCACAATGGCATCACCAGCATTGATGTTTCCACCATTTGCCAGTCCTAAGCTTGTACAGAGCACCAACTGCTGAGGGACGAACAGCAAGTGACAAAATCTAGATTATGTCCTTTTGCATGACTAGGTTCCACTAGGAAAAGGATCAGCTTTAGGAGATTGAAAGCACACCACAAGCACAGATGCAAGGCAAATTCAAGCTACAGAAGCTCTTATTTTCATGTAAAATTGATAATATAGACACACCTCTATTGTGCTTTTAAGAGACAGGAGCTACAGGACACAAGGTCTGTCCACTTCTCACGGTAAGTGGTAGGAACAGCTTCTCAGGGAAACATGAGGTCGGCAGTTCAGGTTACTTCCTACTCTTGGTGGGTTCACACTCCCTCTCTTCTTTACCAGTAGAGTGCTAACTCTAGATAGTTACAGCTTGATGTGCATTGGGATGAAGGAACCAGAGGAGAAACACATTGTTCAGCCTAGTAGTAGGGCATATAGTCTATTGGACTCTTGGGTTGTGGAAATGGTTGTGATTGGCAGCTGTGTATTTCCTTGTTTAGAATGATTCTGCTTGGTTATGTGGTGAGATATCTGAGCACACTGCATCACATTGTTCACCTTAGATTTTGGCTCCAAAGAGCAGGTTATGCTGGAGCTAGGTATCTAAGTTCTTCAAAGAGGAACTGAAATATCATTATTAGTGCTCAAGGGGTGTTCAGGAAAGTCATGGAAACATTTAGGAAGCTTAACATACTTCAAAAAGGCAGGTTATTTATTACTGTTTTGAGTTAGGCACATGGAGGCTGTTGGAGTTTCTTTTTACGTATTTTGAATTCTGAAATACATGGACTAATTTTGTATTATAATCTTTCTTATGTGCCTTTCTTCTCTGTGTTTGTCTATAGCTTACTTTCACTTTTCACTGCAATTTTGTTTTCAACCCTTAATTCACCACTTGTGTCTTATCTTCTTACCAAATGCCATGTATACACTTGTATACACTCGTATACACTCTACAGTGTTGTAGAGGTTTGAGTCAAAGGCAGACAGGATAAGATCTCATCTGGAAGAAACTAAGAATTAAAGCCTTTTCTTGCTATTATTTACTGCCTCTGTAAGTTCTGTGGAAGGAGGCCTGTGAACTTGTTCAGCTTCTGCCACTGAAATAGCTTCAAAAGGTAATAGTAGCATCTGATTCCCAGAGGTGTGCTTATTATTGATCAGCTCTCAAAGAAGGTAATACTTTATCTCTGTCCTCTTTAATTGTTAAATTGAGTTCAGATTGTTCAAGAGATCCATGTGGAAACTTATTTCTGGCTTCCAATATATCATCCCATCACTCAAAAGCCAGATTCTGTAGCATCCGTTTGGTCATAGTGAACAGAAGCCAAATGGTTATTAGTTGCTTCTGAATGGAATTGAAAACAATGTCTGGTTACCCCAGAACCTGCCAAATGAGTTTGCTGCACCTGTATCTTACCAGATCTTTTTAGAGAGTATCTTTAGAATCCAGTTTCTCCTTATTGTATCACTATTTACTTCCATCTCGGCAGCTGAAATTTCCTTTTATTTCATCTCTATGTTCTATTAAAAATTCTGTTGCAGCCTCATTCTCTTAGCCTGTGTTCCTAACTGCAGCTTCCCTTCTCTTTCTCCTACTTTGCAATTCATTCAGCAATTGAGACCCCTAAAACAAAACAGCTTTTTCACCTACAAAATCCTTAAGCACTGCGCTCTAGCTAAATATACTTGTACTATGATACAACTTCACAGATACTGACAATGAAGCCCAAAGATACTCTTCTTGTCTCTCCAGTTTTACAATGCCAAGTTTAACCTTTCCATATCTTAGCTGCTCAACCTCCATGACAGCACCTACCTGACAGAGAAGCCAACAAGCCAAATTAACCATTTCAAACTCCTCTGTATCTCAAAGTAGGGATTGTTCCAGTTCATCATTTCCAGTTTTCCCTAAGACTGTCTGGCTAGTGTACCCAATAAAAATTGAATGGGAAAGTTCACTCTAAGTCCAGTTACTTTCTTTATCCATAACAGCTAACCTTTAAACCGGGCAAAGTTAGATCCAGTTTCTCAGGGCCTTGGTCACCTCAGGTTTGAAAATAAAAGACGGAGATCCCAAAACTTCTTTGGGAAAACTGTTCTAGTGCTTCATCACTCTTGATTCCCACCCCCCATCCAATTGGAGTTTCCTCTGTTGCAACTGGTATCTGTTTATATTCTTGTCCTTTTGCTACATACAGCAAGATTAATCTAGCTCTGTCTTTATGATCCAAATTTAGAGATTCACTGGACTGTGACAACCATTGTTACGATAACTTGGATGAAGAAATCATGTTTATCCGCAGATTATGTGCAGATTCTCTCAAACTGCACAGCAGTATCTGACCTTTGGGTGAACATCTGCAAAGCTTCCAAGTATTCTGGATGCCGAGTTTTTTTTATTTCTAACATGATCCCTTTTAAGAGCTTGAATTTCAGAAAGCCTTTGTTTCCTCTCCCTTTAAAAATGAAGCTTTTTACAGAAGAGTCTTCTGCTTGAAATGGTGTGATACTGGTGGTAGTGGAACCATTACTGGTCAGGGTGAGTTCTTGTTCAATAATAAATTCCTCAGTATCTTGTGGATGAGTCAGGCAGCAGCTACTAAAGAAGTTTCAAAGAACCCTTGAGCTACGGCATTTTGCTTTATGAAAGGCACTGAAAATGTCTGAAGTTTGGCCAACAAAACTAAAGGTACCTGCAATCAGCAATCACGCTTGAAAAACTTGGCCTCAGGCTTTGTTTATTGCACAGTCTTGTGTTAAGTAACATGTAAGCAAATAACAAATGAAGCAATTTTCAAGAATTCATAGCACCTTCAACAAATAAAGTGGTTTACCTTTCAGGTCAAAACCCAACCTTAAATTGCCTCTATAGGAAAAGTAAATAAATAAATAAATAAATAAATAAATTTTAAAATCTTCCTTACTTGAGTCTGTCAGTTCCTCAATTCTCCTGCAACTTAAGACATCTAGCTGCCATCTCCAAACTTCTTCAGGACCTGACCATAACCTGCTACAAAGTTTATTAAGTTATATAGCCAAGATGCACTTAGGGTGCCTCTTCTTGTTTTTGACCTGAGCTTTGACAGATCCTGGCTTTACTGTAACTAGGAGCTCCAACATCTGCCCATCCAGCCTCAGACCTTTTTTAATCCTAGCTAGCGTGAATGGTTAAAGCAATGATTTATTAACAGAGATAGAGCAGAACTTATGTAAGGCCAGGTTCCTTTACTGCTGAAAGAAAATACTTCCTGGGTTGCTTTAAAACACACAGGTTGGTTGCTAGTCTATTACTGTAGAGATCATTCAGTTTTGGGCATGAGCTAGACTGAGAGATTAATGAGTTTACTTTTTCTCTGCTTTAACTGTGCCAGAGCTGGGAGGATGCAGATGCAGGGGAGCTGGCTATGGCACAGCTGGGATGCTTACTAACAGAGACATGTGGGACATTTTAATGCAGACGGCAGGAGACTGTGATTGCCCTACATACAGATAGCCAAAATCCTAATCAACTAGCCTGCAACAACAACCTGCCGGAACCCAGGAAGCCTGTCAGCCTCATGCTTGTAGTCCCCAGGCCATCTAGGGATAATGAAATTTGCTGGTCCAAGAAAGCTAATCTATTCCACTTTTCCAAACAAGCCTGCTCCCTAGTGAAAGCAGAAGCATTCATGTAGGTATGGTTCAGAAACTAAAAAGAGGGTAAGACAAAGCAAGGCCAGTCAAGGCAGGGCAATAAGGGAGAATATTCACAATCAATCATACATCTTTGACTTCTGATTTTTCTATTAGCAAGAATATCTTACTTCCAGATTTGTTCTGAAATAAACAACTCTACCTAAAAAAAAAACCAAAACAAAACACTTAAAGATATGCTAAGTTAGAACTATTTCTTTCTCCAAATGCCTGTTTAAATGTGTAAGTACTTGCTGTTTCTTAGAAAATGTGTTTCTAAACACATTTAGAGATTTGAAGGAGGTTTGAGACAAAACCAACTGGCTTATCCCTGCATTTTCATAGTTAGGGGAATAATTGTTCCATCAATGTGTCCACTTTACATTATTCAGCACAAAGCTCTGTGAAATAAGAATCATGGGAGTATCACAATATAAAGGAAAAAGGTACAAATAACAGCTTCATAAACTGAGAAATGTACATAAATAAATCATGTAGATGGGGGCAGTTTGCTTAGCTGGCAAGAAAAAAAAATATGGAAAATCTGCTTGTTAAACAATAACCACAGAGTATGCTTTTATGATGTTTTTCACCACAGTAATTCATATTAGAGATAGAAGCAGTTGCATGTTAAATAAAACCATTCAGCATTGTTCTCACATTACAAAAAGCTGACTTATGTTGTTTTTAGATGCCTCCCATTATAAAGTAAATATTCTTCTGATGTTATACATTTCAGAAAATTTAATAAAGATGAACTGTAAATAAAGTCACAGGGAGATTTCAGACAGTTTTATTAGCAGATTGTTGAAAAGAAAAGAAAATTAAATACAATAACAGTAAACGTGGTTCTCACATTGAAACCAGGCTCAAATAACTAGGCTACCATAGAAAAATTTCCAATTCTTGCATTATGATGTAAAAACAGATTTTTGTACAGATTTTGTACAACAAAATTCGTAATAACCTTTTTTCATTTTTAGAAAACTTTAAATATATAGATAAAAATAGACAATTTTCATAGGTCCTACATGAAGATGAGTGTGTTCTGTTCCAAGGGCTTGCATAGAGCGCAAATGTGGTTATAATATAGAACAACTAGACATTAATATCTTTAAGATTACAAAAGCATATAAACAATAACATGAGCACAACTTCTTCATAAACTATTAAAAAAAAATACAAATCAAAACCCAAAAACAAAATACCAACCCAAAACCTGCATAACTAAAGAGGGGTAAAAAATTCAACTTACGGTAACATCTCATGGTCTGTAATATTTACACTAGTTTTACCAAGATTCTTTCTAAACATCCAGCTTATAAATTGGTTACCCCTTAAACCTTAACATTTCCATTTATGTACCAAGCCAAACACTGAGGCATTCCCAAAGGTCTTGAAAGTATATACTGTAAAACTACTAAACCTACTTACAGGTGACTCTATGCAAGGAGCAGAGCAATGGTAGATGCTACTATATATTTATTTCAGTTGTAGGCTTTTAATTCTCTTTCAGATATGAATGATTCAAAAGCTTGCCACAAGTCCATCTAACTTTACAGCTGTTAACCCTTTAAAGACTGCATATGAAAAAAATGGAGTACAGAATCCCGTATGTGTTCAAGCAACTATGAAAATTATGAAAGAATCATGGTTAGAAAATAATATCGCTACAAAGTATTAGGTAACAATATTTAATGAAAAATATTGCTCAATATTTCTTTAAAAAAAATTACCATGATGTGAACTTGTATATACATCTTTCTATTGTTAAAAAAGGATTGTGGTGGATTAAATATGAACTGCACAAAATAAACATGTACCAGTATTGCAAGGAAGACCTACAAACTATAGAAGCTCAGTGCTAGAGTTTACAAAACATTAGATTTTTTTTTTTTGACAAAATAATATTAATATCCAATCAGAACTCTTTTTAAAGAAGTATTTTCTTTAAGTTAGGCATCTTAGACATTTAAGGTTTTGATATGTTTCCATGTAATAAATAATATTTTATATGCATAAAACATTAGCTGAAGAAAGCATAATCACAAAACTTACAGTAATAGCACTGATTCACAAAATCAGTCTTTAAAGGGGTAACCCAAAAGTACGCAAAGCAAAGAACATAATTTTTAGTAATGTAATAATCACTGTGTTGCAGCTTACTTCCAGTTATCAGCACAAAGGTGAAAACACATATTGTAGCTTTCATAAAGACAGTGAAAGTAACACATAACCACCCATCCCTAAGACAAGGTGGGAGGGACAATAGACTTCAACTGTATCACTCAGTTCTACGTGGAATTGGACTGATACACCAAGTGTTTGTTAGGTTGGGTTTTTTTTAGCAACATTGACGTAATATGACATTAACATATAAAAATATTTCTGGCATTTTGACTTGCTGCTCAGCCACAGTCCATTCTTAATAGTGCACTAATCAGGGCACTAACCAGGGCTCAATATACAAATAAAAGTGGCTGATACAGAATTCTGATGTGTTACCAGATGCTTAAGATCTCATTCAGTAATACTGTGACTCCAGGACAAATATTTACATGCCTGCATGCGTTAAAACTAGAAAGGTGTCTTTCTGACCAACAGGGTGACAAAACAATATTATCTAAAATTTTCATTTCCTAAACTCTAGATTTCTACTGCATACGTAATACCTTCCGTGTGTGATTTCTGTTATATACTGTACATGTGACCAACAGTTTGATAAGAAGTAGTCTTTCATTTCATAAACCCCTGCCAGTTTACAATGAGAAATTATTACTCTTTTTATTCTATTTTTTTATTTTAGGAAAAGAGACTTGGTGAACAGTAAAACAGTTTGTTTACATTCAGCTTTTGTTTTCACTTACACAAAATTCCATTTCACTTTATGTAGTCTAACATGTGTTGGTCTCTTGGAAATCATGTGGAAAAATGTCTTTAGAAGAAAACCCACGATCATAGTTTGAAACCGACTGTATCAATTTTTTTTGCCTTTTACCTTTTTTTTTTTTTTTTTTTAAATAAGAATCCTCTTATGCCCTCTACAAGTTCATTTCTGAGCTGTCTTGCTGGTTTCAGTATGAGATAACAGTCTGTAAGTGTACTTGGACACTGCTGGAAGGATTATTTGATGTGCTCAAATATAGAATCATCAGAGGAGGACAGAGTCTGCATTCCTTGAAAAAGGGAATACTCAGCCTTGTTCTGACCACCTATAATTTTGGATACAATAGTCCAGTGCAGAGACGCAGATTTTCACTGTAAGAAGAGTGCTACTGTACATTTACGAACATTCTCTAGGTCTCCAGGTTGAGCCACAGGAGATAACCAAAGGAGGACACTCTTGCAGAATTCTTTACATTTTTGAAGAACATTGATAAATGAAGTTGAGGAAGTTGGCTTGAAAACGCTTTGTTTCCACAGAACTCCTTATGAGCCAATGTCTTACTGTAAAGTTCTTTACCGTTGCACAGGTATTTTCAGCAGGAAAAATTCAATACATGACAGTAGTTTTCAAATAAAGTCTTCCATCTACAATATGAAAAAAGAAACATTTGCTTTATACATTTATATCTGCAATGAACTGAAAAGAGGGAAGATCCACAAGATTTAAAAACTTCCTCAGAAGCAGTCTGTAAAATGCCACCTATGGTACATTGTATTTAAAATAATAAAAAATAATAAAACCTGAACATCACCATTGCATTTGCAACTGATCGTGGTCAAATTAACTCTATTGAAAATTGCATGTACTCTGCAAGTTGCAAATACTGTAACACCTTCTAAAGCTTTAATGTATGCTGCACTCCTATCAGTGCTAGGGCATAAGGAATGTAGGTGGAGTCTCTGTGCATGTGTTTTTACTGATATGCAAACTTAACTGAATGGTGCTGAACAGCAATTATTTCCTTCATGGTTGCAGAGCAAAAGTCTTCTTGCATGCAGTCGTTAGTACTCCCATCACTAGCGGCATAGCTCATACTTTCTGATTTAGCTATGTTGTTAAATATACCATGTAATGTAACCATTGTGCACATTTGTAGCTATTTATATAGAACCCAGTATAGGATATTTAATCGGTATCAGTGAAGTATAGCCTCCTTCCCCCATAAATGAGATTAACTGAAGAATTACTATGTTAAAGATGTAAGCACGTCTCTCTCAACATTTTCTCCACCCAAGTGAGGAGCATATATTTAAGTGAGATATGTGTGATGGAGAGAAACAATAAGCTCACCTATCCAGTAGCTGTTGATCTACAAAAACCTGGAGACAACATTCTGCCATAACATATTTCCACTTAATTTACAAATGTAACACAACCTTTTCTTCACCAGGGACATAAACATCTTACATGCATCTACTCTCATAGCAAATATAAGGATTTTTTTTTTTTTTTTACTAAACAGGAAACAGAAAAACTTCTTACTTTTCTGAACCATAGGATAGAAAGCATTGCTCCCTTGTACACTGCACATTATGAAGCATATTAATCTTTCACAGTGCATAATTATGAAACACTACTTACGTTTTAGAATATAAGTACAAACTGTATCTCAGTGCTTGAAGTCTGCATGAAACCCTTCTTTTGGTCCAAGTCAAATAAGTAAACATTTATAAGATTTCAGATGTTTTTGTTTCTGCTTTGGTTTTCTTTGTCTAACTTCTTTATTCCAAATCAGTCTTTAAAATTCTTATTAGATGTACAGGAAAACAATTATGTGAGCTAAACCTATATAAATGAATGCTGAGGTTTCTGGAATGCTTGGCTTTCATTGAAACATGCAGCATCATTTCCACAAGATTACTTTAACTTTTGAGAGAAACAAACATTTAATTTGAAAGCAGAGAAATGTACATCACACACAGCTGTAAAAATTCAGACCTTCTGTACACCCCTTTCAGATTTTTATTGCATAGTTTCTATCAGAACTGCTGGGGAACAAAGGAGATGGTAGAATTGCACACTCTGTTACAGCAACTCTTACCTAGTGTCCCTCTGTTCTATCTTTTCCACCACTAGTTTTCTTTTTCAAGCTTCAGGTGTGTACCCCTTTTGCTACTTTCTCCCATTTTTACATTTTCCTGCTCCTTTTCCCTACTTTTTCAGCTTCCTAGCTTTTTTTGGCAGACTAGATGATAACTTTCCCACCACTTAAGAGTGCTTCTGCTCAGAACCTTTTCACATTCTCTTTACTTTTTACAGACTTTTTGCACTGAAGAGAGGTAAAAGAATTTGAGTAAGGCCTTAAAGACTTTAATCTTATCTGATGCATGAAAAGTAACCAAAATGTATATGGGAATTCATAGGAGAAAGAAGGAACCTCTGACATAGACCTTGGTAAAACCAAAGGCCTGGTAAACCATCTCCTGCATCAAGTACAGGATAGCCAGAGCTACTACCGGCTATAGTTGCATATAATTCTCCCAAATATATTGAATAAACACAATAGACATTTACAGCACTAAAGCTGTCCAGATACCTCTGTAGGAGAACTACTCTGCATTTATACCAGCACTTTGGCTGTCCTGAATGCACACTTGCTAATGAGTGCTATACATAATTCCCACTCCTAAACATTAAGATAGCCTACAGTCAGTAACTTGTATTTTGTTTTACTATATTAGGTATCCATATAGCTTTTAAAATAAAATATTTATTAAAACATATTCTCAATTAAAAATACAGCTGTAGGAAGCAGAATCCTTGTAGCAGCCAACAAAAGATGAACAGCAGTACATTTTCAAAAGTCAGCTCTGTTTTTCACTGCTTAAGGATCCAATCTGAAGGTGAAGTCAATAGGAGTTCTTTCACTTTTAATGGAAGACACTATCAGATCCTATATTCTGTATCCAAAGACACTGAACAATAGAAATGGGCAGCTTTACAAAGTATCTTCCTTACAAAGTAAGAGGATATTTGTTTATATAATTTAAAAACTTTCGTGATGGATATCTACAAAAAGCAGAAATCTTCCTGTTCCTCAAATAAGTATATGATGGACCATTAAGAGTGCAATTAAATCATCTCTATTGATAATGGATTTAAAATGCCATATAGGAACTCAGCAGCTGAACTAATATTATTGCTAGGCTTATTACAAAACAGATATATTTTCCATTAACATGTTTGACTAATTACCCTAATGTATGGGAAAATGCAGCAAGCATTAGACACATCAACTTTAAAATAAATCCTGACATACATCATAAAGATAAAGCAATTCTGCTGCGATCAAGTAATACCTAGGGGGAATTCAAAACTTCCTATGAATTGTAAAATATTTCCTTTATTTGCCTTAGATTAGTCATGAAAGTATGAGGTGCAAAATGAATATCCTTTTCTTTAGAGCCTACAGCGCCAGTATGGGAAAAAAAATCACAGTATCTTTGGAACTGCCCACCAGCCTCTCATAACATGAGTTTGGCAGAAGATGGAGAAATAATTTCTTTTATACTTTTGTTCCAGCATGCTCCTGTGCATAACTGAGAAGTTCATGTCACCAGTCAAGAGAAGTGTACACAAGGTAAATAGCATTGTACTTCAGAAATATGAATACTTCAAACCATGCCAGGAAAACCAAGGTAACTCACAGCTCTGCAGAGGAATGGTAACCTCATATTGTGATGTGGTGACCATTTCAAAACCTGTATCTAACTGCTGCCCCTTTGGCTTTTCAGACTCCTATTCCCTTCTTCCTATCCGTTTCTTTCTCAATTCTCATTGTTCAGAGGTACTTCTGAAATGACTGGAACTTCTCAATGTTGTCAAAGCCACCAGAACCACTTTGCCTCTAGATGTAGCCAGTGTTCCTATCTGAATACTGGTGGGGCATTACCACTCACAGTCCTTTGTGATTCGAAGATTAAAATGACCAGTGATCAGCAAATCAGGCTGAAAATGCCACTACTTCTAAATTCCGAAACATGAGCATGCCTCTGCTTTCTGCCTCCTGATCAGATTTTATTTATGTATGTGGGTTGCGTTACTTTCTGTTGTTAAAAAAAAATGCAGTTTGTCTATCTGCATAAACCCAATTCTAAATAAAACAAATATGGAATACACTATTCACACAAACATAGATCGGTGCACATAAACACATACAACA